>NC_086040.1:50870437-51170437 GCF_036323735.1 Rattus norvegicus
ACACAAGGATTAGAGCTAGGACGTTGACACCAGGATTAGATCCATTGACGTTGACACCAGGATTAGATCAAGGGACGTTAACACCAGGATTAGATCGAGTGACGCTGACAACAGGGTTAGATACAGGGACGTTGACACCAGAATTAGACCCAGGGACCTTGACACCAGTATAAGATCCAGTGATGTTGACACCAGGATTAGATCCAGGGACCATGACACCAGGATTAGATCCAGGAACGTTGACACCAGAATTAGACCCAGGGACGTTGACACCAGGATTAGTTCCATTGACGTTGACACCAGGATTAGATACAGGGACCATGACACCAGGATTATATACAGGGACGTTGACACCAGGATTAGATCCATTGACGTTGATACCAGGATTAGATCCATTGATGCTGACACCAGGATTAGATCCAGTGACGTTGACACCAGGATTACATCCAGTGACGCTGACACCAGGATTAGATCCATTGACGTTGACACCAGGATTAGATCCAGTGACGCTGAAACCAGTTTAGATCCATGGACGTTGACACCAGGATTAGATACAGTGACGCTGACACCAGGATTAGATCCAGGGACGTTGACACCAGAATTAGACCCAGGGACGTTGACACCAGGATATGAACCAGTGTCGTTGACACCAGGATTAGATCCAGTGACGCTGACACCAGGATCAGATACATGACGTTGACACCAGGATTAGAACCAGTGACATTGACACCAGGATTAGATCCAGGGACATTGACACCAGTATTAGATCCAGGGACGTTGACTCCAGAATTAGATCCATGGACGTTGACACCAGGATTAGATCCAGGGACTTGAAACAAGGATTAGTTCCAAGGACGTAGACACAGGGTCAGATCCATGGACGTTGACACCATGATTAGATACAGTGATGTTGACACCAGGAATAGATCCAGGGACGTTCACACCAGATTTAGATGCAGGGACATTGACACCAGGATAAGATCCAGTGATGTTGACAGCAGGTTTAGATCCACGTACCATGACACCAGGAATAGAACCAGTGATGTTGACACCAGGATCAGATCCAGTGACCTTGACACCAGGATCAGATCCATGACGTTGACACCAGGATTAGATCCAGGGATTTTGACACCAGGATTACATCCAGGGACATTGAAACAAGGATTAGATCCAGGGAAGGTGACTCCAGGATTAGATCCAGAGACATGGACAACAGGATTAGATCCAGGGACGTTGAATCCAGAATTAGAACCAGGGAAGATGACACCAGGATCAGAACCAGGGACGTTGACACCAGGATTAGATCCAGGGACGTTGAAACCTGGAATAGACCCAGGGACGTTGACACCAGGATCAAGTCCAGGGACGTTGACACCAGGGTGAGATCCAGTGACGTTGACACAAGGATCAGATCCATGACGTTGACACCAGGATAAGATCCAGTTACTTTGACACCAGGATTAGATCCCGGAAAGTTGACACCAGGATTAGATCTAGGGACGTTGCCTCCAGGATTAGATCCAGGGACGTTGACACCAGGATTAGATTCAGTGACTTTGACAACAGGATTAGATGCAGGGACATTGAAACCAGGATTAGATCCAGGGACCATGAAACCAGGATTAGAACCAGTGACGTTGACACCAGGATCAGATCCAGTGACGCTGACACCAGGATTAAATCCAGGGACATTGACACAAGGATTAGATCCAGGGACGGTGACTCCAGGATTAGATCCAGGGACGTGGACACCAGGATTAGATCCAGGGATGTTGAAACCAGGATTAGATCCAGGGAAGTTGACACCAGGATCAGAACCAGGGACGTTGACACCAGGATCAGATCCAGTGACGTTGACACCAGGATTAGATCGAGGGACGTTTAAACCAGGAATAGACCCAGGGACGTTGACAACAGGATCAGGCCAAGGGACGTTGACACCAGGGTGAGATCCAGTGACGTTGAAACAAGGATCAGATCCATGACGTTTACACCAGGATAATATCCGGTGACTTTGACACCAGGATTAGATCCAGGAACGTTGACACCAGGGTTCGATCTAGGGACGTAGACTCCAGGATTAGATCCAGGGACGTTGACACCAGGATTAGATACAGGGACGTTGAAACCAGGAATAGATCCAGGGACGTTCACACCAGGATCAGATCCAGGGACGTTGACACCAGGATCAGATCCTCTGACGTTGACACCAGGATTAGATGCAGGGACGTTGAAACCAGGATTAGATCCAGGGACGTTGACACCAGGATTAGATCCAGTGACGTTGACACCAGGATTAGACCCAGTGACGTTGACACCAGGATTAGATCCAGTTTCGTTGACACCGCGATTAGATTCAGGTACGTTGACACCAGGATCAGATCCAGGGACGTTGACACCAGGATCAGATCCGGTGGCGCCTACACCAGGATCAGATCCAGGGATGTTTAAACCAGGATTAGATCCAGTGACGTTGACACCAGGTTTAGATCCAGGGACGTTGACACCAGGATTAGATCCAGGGACGTTGACTCCAGGATTAGATCCAGGGACGTTGACACCAGGATTAGATCCAGTGTCGTTGACACCAGGATTAGATCCAGGGACGTTGACACCAGGATTAGATCCAGGGAGGTTGACACCAGTATTAGAAACAGGACGTTGACTCCAGGATTAGATCCTGGGACGTTGACACAACATTAGATCTAGGGACGTTAACACCAGGACTAGATACAGGGACATTGACACCAAGATTAGATCCAGGGACATTGACACCAGGATTAGATCCAGGGACGCTGAAACCAGGATTAGATCCAGTGACGCTGACACCGGGAATAGATCCGGTGACGTTGACACCAGGATTAGAGCCAGTGACGCTGACACCAGGATTAGATCTAGGGACGTTGAAACCAGGATTAGATCCAGGGACGTTGACACCAGGATTAGATCCAGTGACGTTGACACCAGGATTAGATCCAGTGACGTTGACACCAGGATTAGATCCAGTTTCGTTGACACCGCGATTAGATTCAGGTACGTTGATACCAGGATCAGATCCAGGGACGTTGACACCAGGATCAGATCCGGTGGCGCCTACACCAGGATCAGATCCAGGGATGTTTAAACCAGGATTAGATCCAGTGACGTTGACACCAGGTTTAGATCCAGGGACGTTGACACCAGGATTAGATCCAGGGACGTTGACACCAGGATTACATCCAGGGACGTTGACACCAGGATTAGATCCAGTGTCGTTGACACCAGGATTAGATCCAGGGACGTTGACACCAGGATTAGATCCAGGGAGGTTGACACCAGTATTAGATCCAGGACGTTGACTCCAGGATTAGATCCTGGGACGTTGACACAACATTAGATCTAGGGACGTTAACACCAGGACTAGATACAGGGACGTTGACACCAAGATTAGATCCAGGGACATTGACACCAGGATTAGATCCAGGGACGCTGAAACCAGGATTAGATCCAGTGACGCTGACACCAGGAATAGATCCGGTGACGTTGACACCAGGATTAGATCCAGTGACGCTGACACCAGGATTAGATCTAGGGACGTTGAAACCAGGATTAGATCCAGGGACGTTGACACCAGGATTACATCCAGTGACGCTGACACCAGGATTAGATCCATTGACGTTGACACCAGGATTAGATCCAGTGACGCTGAAACCAGTTTAGATCCATGGATGTTGACACCAGGATTAGATACAGTGACGCTGACACCAGGATTAGATCCAGGGACGTTGACACCAGAATTAGACCCAGGGACGTTGACACCAGGATATGAACCAGTGTCGTTGACACCAGGATTAGATCCAGTGACGCTGACACCAGGATCAGATCCATGACGTTGACACCAGGATTAGATCCAGTGACATTGACACCAGGATTAGATCCAGGGACATTGACACCAGTATTAGATCCAGGGACGTTGACTCCAGAATTAGATCCATGGACGTTGACACCAGGATTAGATCCAGGGACGGTGAAACCAGGATTAGTTCCAAGGACGTAGACACAGGGTCAGATCCATGGACGTTGACACCATGATTAGATACAGTGATGTTGACACCAGGAATAGATCCAGGGACGTTCACACCAGATTTAGATGCAGGGACATTGACACCAGGATAAGATCCAGTGATGTTGACAGCAGGTTTAGATCCACGTACCATGACACCAGGAATAGAACCAGTGATGTTGACACCAGGATCAGATCCAGTGACCTTGACACCAGGATAAAATCCAGTTACTTTGACACCAGGATTAGATCGAGGAACGTTGACACCAGGATTAGATCTAGGGGCGTTGACTCCAGGATTTGATCCAGGGATGTTGAGACCAGGATTAGATACAGGGACGTTGATACCAGGATTAGATCCAGGGACTTGACACCAGGATTAGATCCAGTGTCATTGACAACAGGATTAGATCCAGGGACGTTGACACCAGGATTAGATCCAGTTTCGTTGACACCGCGATTAGATTCAGGTACGTTGACACCATGATCAGATCCAGGGACTTTGACACCAAGATCAGATCCGGTGACGCCTACACCAGGATCAGATCCAGGGACGTTGAAACCAGGCTTATATCCAGTGACGTTGACACCAGGATTAGATCCAGGGATGGTGACACCAGTATTAGATCAAGGGACGTTGACTCCAGTATTAGATCCAGGGACGTTGACACCAGAATTCGATCTAGGTACATTGACACCAGGATTAGATCCACGGACGAGGACAGCAGGATTAGATCCAGTGACTTTGACACGAGGCTTAGGTCCAGGGACGTTGAAAAAAGGATTAGAACCAGGGACGTTGACCTCAGGATAAGATCCAGTGACGCTGACACCAGGATTAGATCCAGTGACGATGACTCCAGGATTAGATCCATTGATGTTGACAGCAGGATTAGATCCAGTGACGCTGACACCAGGATGAGATCCAGGGACGTTGAAACCAAGATCAGGTCCAGGAACGTTGACAGCAGGATCAGATGCAGTGACATTGACACCTGGATCAGATCCAATGACTTTCACACCAGGATCAGATCTAAGGACATTAAAACCAGGATTAGATCCAGTGACGATGATACCAGGATTAGATCGAGGGATGTTGACACCAGGATTAGAATCAGGGACGTTGACTCCAGAATTAAATCCAGTGACTTTGACACCAGGATTAGATCCAGTGACGATGACACCAGGATTAGATCAAGGGTACGTTGACACCAAGATTAGATCCAGGGACGTTGACACCAGGATTAGATCCATTCAGGTTGACAGCAGGATTAGATCCAGTGACGCTGACACCAGGATGAGATCCAGGTACGTTGAAACCAAGATCAGGTCCAGGGACATTGACACCATGATCAGATCCAGTGACGTTGACACCTGGATCAGATCCAGTGACGTTGACACCAGGATCAGATCCAGGGACGTTAAAACCAGGATTAGATCCAGTGACGTAAACACCAGGATTAGATCCAGTGACGTTGAATCCAGGATTAGATCCAGGGACGTTGACACCAGGATTAGATCCAGGGACATTGACTCCAGGATTAGATCCAGGGACGTTGACACCAGTATTAGACCTAGGGACGTTGACACCAGGATTAGAATCAAGACGTTGACAGCAGGATTATATCCAGTGACTTTGACACCAGGATTAGGTCCAGGGACGTTGAAAAAAGAATTAGAACCAGGGACATTGACCTCAGGATAAGATCCAGTGACATTGACACCAGGATTAGATCCAGTGTCGTTGACACCAGAATTCGATCCAGTGTCGTTGACACCAGGATTAGATCCAGGGACGTTGACACCAGGATTAGATCCAGGGAGGTTGACACCAGTATTAGATCCAGGACGTTGACTCCAGGATTAGATCCTGGGACGTTGACACAACATTAGATCTAGGGACGTTAACACCAGGACTAGATACAGGGACGTTGACACCAAGATTAGATCCAGGGACATTGACACCAGGATTAGATCCAGGGACGCTGAAACCAGGATTAGATCCAGTGACGCTGACACCAGGAATAGATCCGGTGACGTTGACACCAGGATTAGAGCCAGTGACGCTGACACCAGGATTAGATCTAGGGACGTTGAAACCAGGATTAGATCCAGGGACGTTGACACCAGGATTAGATCCAGTGACGTTGACAACATGATTATATCCAGGGACGTTGATACCAGGATTAGAACGAGTGACGTGGACACCATGATTAGATCCAGTTTCGTTGACACTACGATTAGATCCAGGTACATTGACACCAGGATCAAATCCAGGGTCGTTGACACCAGGATCAGATCCAGGGACATTGACACCAGGATCAGATCCGGAGACTCTGACACCAGGATCAGATCCTGGGACGTTGAAACCAGGATTAGATCCAGGGACGTTGACAACAGGATTAGATCCAGGGACGTTGACACCAGGATCAGATCCAGGGACGTTGAACCAGGATTAGATCCAGGAACGTTGCCTCCAGGAATAGATCCAGGGATGTTGACACCAGGATTAGATCCAGTGACGTTGACACAAGGATTAGAGCTAGGACGTTGACACCAGGATTAGATCCATTGACGTTGACACCAGGATTAGATCAAGGGACGTTAACACCAGGATTAGATCGAGTGACGCTGACAACAGGGTTAGATACAGGGACGTTGACACCAGAATTAGACCCAGGGACCTTGACACCAGTATAAGATCCAGTGATGTTGACACCAGGATTAGATCCAGGGACCATGACACCAGGATTAGATCCAGGAACGTTGACACCAGAATTAGACCCAGGGACGTTGACACCAGGATTAGTTCCATTGACGTTGACACCAGGATTAGATACAGGGACCATGACACCAGGATTATATACAGGGACGTTGACACCAGGATTAGATCCATTGACGTTGATACCAGGATTAGATCCATTGATGCTGACACCAGGATTAGATCCAGTGACGTTGACACCAGGATTACATCCAGTGACGCTGACACCAGGATTAGATCCATTGACGTTGACACCAGGATTAGATCCAGTGACGCTGAAACCAGTTTAGATCCATGGACGTTGACACCAGGATTAGATACAGTGACGCTGACACCAGGATTAGATCCAGGGACGTTGACACCAGAATTAGACCCAGGGACGTTGACACCAGGATATGAACCAGTGTCGTTGACACCAGGATTAGATCCAGTGACGCTGACACCAGGATCAGATACATGACGTTGACACCAGGATTAGAACCAGTGACATTGACACCAGGATTAGATCCAGGGACATTGACACCAGTATTAGATCCAGGGACGTTGACTCCAGAATTAGATCCATGGACGTTGACACCAGGATTAGATCCAGGGACTTGAAACAAGGATTAGTTCCAAGGACGTAGACACAGGGTCAGATCCATGGACGTTGACACCATGATTAGATACAGTGATGTTGACACCAGGAATAGATCCAGGGACGTTCACACCAGATTTAGATGCAGGGACATTGACACCAGGATAAGATCCAGTGATGTTGACAGCAGGTTTAGATCCACGTACCATGACACCAGGAATAGAACCAGTGATGTTGACACCAGGATCAGATCCAGTGACCTTGACACCAGGATCAGATCCATGACGTTGACACCAGGATTAGATCCAGGGATTTTGACACCAGGATTACATCCAGGGACATTGAAACAAGGATTAGATCCAGGGAAGGTGACTCCAGGATTAGATCCAGAGACATGGACAACAGGATTAGATCCAGGGACGTTGAATCCAGAATTAGAACCAGGGAAGATGACACCAGGATCAGAACCAGGGACGTTGACACCAGGATTAGATCCAGGGACGTTGAAACCTGGAATAGACCCAGGGACGTTGACACCAGGATCAAGTCCAGGGACGTTGACACCAGGGTGAGATCCAGTGACGTTGACACAAGGATCAGATCCATGACGTTGACACCAGGATAAGATCCAGTTACTTTGACACCAGGATTAGATCCCGGAAAGTTGACACCAGGATTAGATCTAGGGACGTTGCCTCCAGGATTAGATCCAGGGACGTTGACACCAGGATTAGATTCAGTGACTTTGACAACAGGATTAGATGCAGGGACATTGAAACCAGGATTAGATCCAGGGACCATGAAACCAGGATTAGAACCAGTGACGTTGACACCAGGATCAGATCCAGTGACGCTGACACCAGGATTAAATCCAGGGACATTGACACAAGGATTAGATCCAGGGACGGTGACTCCAGGATTAGATCCAGGGACGTGGACACCAGGATTAGATCCAGGGATGTTGAAACCAGGATTAGATCCAGGGAAGTTGACACCAGGATCAGAACCAGGGACGTTGACACCAGGATCAGATCCAGTGACGTTGACACCAGGATTAGATCGAGGGACGTTTAAACCAGGAATAGACCCAGGGACGTTGACAACAGGATCAGGCCAAGGGACGTTGACACCAGGGTGAGATCCAGTGACGTTGAAACAAGGATCAGATCCATGACGTTTACACCAGGATAATATCCGGTGACTTTGACACCAGGATTAGATCCAGGAACGTTGACACCAGGGTTCGATCTAGGGACGTAGACTCCAGGATTAGATCCAGGGACGTTGACACCAGGATTAGATACAGGGACGTTGAAACCAGGAATAGATCCAGGGACGTTCACACCAGGATCAGATCCAGGGACGTTGACACCAGGATCAGATCCTCTGACGTTGACACCAGGATTAGATGCAGGGACGTTGAAACCAGGATTAGATCCAGGGACGTTGACACCAGGATTAGATCCAGTGACGTTGACACCAGGATTAGACCCAGTGACGTTGACACCAGGATTAGATCCAGTTTCGTTGACACCGCGATTAGATTCAGGTACGTTGACACCAGGATCAGATCCAGGGACGTTGACACCAGGATCAGATCCGGTGGCGCCTACACCAGGATCAGATCCAGGGATGTTTAAACCAGGATTAGATCCAGTGACGTTGACACCAGGTTTAGATCCAGGGACGTTGACACCAGGATTAGATCCAGGGACGTTGACTCCAGGATTAGATCCAGGGACGTTGACACCAGGATTAGATCCAGTGTCGTTGACACCAGGATTAGATCCAGGGACGTTGACACCAGGATTAGATCCAGGGAGGTTGACACCAGTATTAGAAACAGGACGTTGACTCCAGGATTAGATCCTGGGACGTTGACACAACATTAGATCTAGGGACGTTAACACCAGGACTAGATACAGGGACATTGACACCAAGATTAGATCCAGGGACATTGACACCAGGATTAGATCCAGGGACGCTGAAACCAGGATTAGATCCAGTGACGCTGACACCGGGAATAGATCCGGTGACGTTGACACCAGGATTAGAGCCAGTGACGCTGACACCAGGATTAGATCTAGGGACGTTGAAACCAGGATTAGATCCAGGGACGTTGACACCAGGATTAGATCCAGTGACGTTGACACCAGGATTAGATCCAGTGACGTTGACACCAGGATTAGATCCAGTTTCGTTGACACCGCGATTAGATTCAGGTACGTTGATACCAGGATCAGATCCAGGGACGTTGACACCAGGATCAGATCCGGTGGCGCCTACACCAGGATCAGATCCAGGGATGTTTAAACCAGGATTAGATCCAGTGACGTTGACACCAGGTTTAGATCCAGGGACGTTGACACCAGGATTAGATCCAGGGACGTTGACTCCAGGATTACATCCAGGGACGTTGACACCAGGATTAGATCCAGTGTCGTTGACACCAGGATTAGATCCAGGGACGTTGACACCAGGATTAGATCCAGGGAGGTTGACACCAGTATTAGATCCAGGACGTTGACTCCAGGATTAGATCCTGGGACGTTGACACAACATTAGATCTAGGGACGTTAACACCAGGACTAGATACAGGGACGTTGACACCAAGATTAGATCCAGGGACATTGACACCAGGATTAGATCCAGGGACGCTGAAACCAGGATTAGATCCAGTGACGCTGACACCAGGAATAGATCCGGTGACGTTGACACCAGGATTAGATCCAGTGACGCTGACACCAGGATTAGATCTAGGGACGTTGAAACCAGGATTAGATCCAGGGACGTTGACACCAGGATTAGATCCAGTGACGTTGACAACATGATTATATCCAGGGACGTTGATACCAGGATTAGAACGAGTGACGTGGACACCATGATTAGATCCAGTTTCGTTGACACCACTATTAGATCCAGGTACATTGACACCAGGATCAAATCCAGGGTCGTTGACACCAGGATCAGATCCAGGGACATTGACACCAGGATCAGATCCGGAGACTCTGACACCAGGATCAGATCCTGGGACGTTGAAACCAGGATTAGATCCAGGGACATTGACAACAGGATTAGATCCAGGGACGTTGACACCAGGATCAGATCCAGGGACGTTGAACCAGGATTAGATCCAGGAACGTTGCCTCCAGGAATAGATCCAGGGATGTTGACACCAGGATTAGATCCAGTGACGTTGACACAAGGATTAGAGCTAGGACGTTGACACCAGGATTAGATCCATTGACGTTGACACCAGGATTAGATCAAGGGACGTTAACACCAGGATTAGATCGAGTGACGCTGACAACAGGGTTAGATACAGGGACGTTGACACCAGAATTAGACCCAGGGACCTTGACACCAGTATAAGATCAGGTGATGTTGACACCAGGATTAGATCCAGGGACCATGACACCAGGATTAGATCCAGGAACGTTGACACCAGAATTAGACCCAGGGACGTTGACAACAGGATTAGTTCCATTGACGTTGACACCAGGATTAGATACAGGGACCATGACACCAGGATTATATACAGGGACGTTGACACCAGGATTAGATCCATTGACGTTGATACCAGGATTAGATCCATTGATGCTGACACCAGGATTAGATCCAGTGACGTTGACACCAGGATTACATCCAGTGACGCTGACACCAGGATTAGATCCATTGACGTTGACACCAGGATTAGATCCAGTGACGCTGAAACCAGTTTAGATCCATGGACGTTGACACCAGGATTAGATACAGTGACGCTGACACCAGGATTAGATCCAGGGACGTTGACACCAGAATTAGACCCAGGGACGTTGACACCAGGATATGAACCAGTGTCGTTGACACCAGGATTAGATCCAGTGACGCTGACACCAGGATCAGATCCATGACGTTGACACCAGGATTAGATCCAGTGACATTGACACCAGGATTAGATCCAGGGACATTGACACCAGTATTAGATCCAGGGACGTTGACTCCAGAATTAGATCCATGGACGTTGACACCAGGATTAGATCCAGGGACGGTGAAACCAGGATTAGTTCCAAGGACGTAGACACAGGGTCAGATCCATGGACGTTGACACCATGATTAGATACAGTAATGTTGACACCAGGATTAGATCCAGGGACGTTCACACCAGATTTAGATGCAGGGACATTGACACCAGGATAAGATCCAGTGATGTTGACAGCAGGTTTAGATCCACGTACCATGACACCAGGAATAGAACCAGTGACGTTGACACCAGGATCAGATCCAGTGACCTTGACACCAGGATCAGATCCATGACGTTGACACCAGGATTAGATCCAGGGATTTTGACACCAGGATTACATCCAGGGACATTGAAACAAGGATTAGATCCAGGGAAGGTGACTCCAGGATTAGATCCAGAGACATGGATAACAGGATTAGATCCAGGGACCTTGAATCCAGAATTAGAACCAGGGAAGATGACACCAGGATCAGAACCAGGGACGTTGACACCAGGATTAGATCCAGGGACGTTGAAACCTGGAATAGACCCAGGGACGTTGACACCAGGATCAAGTCCAGGGACGTTGACACCAGGGTGAGATCCAGTGACGTTGACACAAGGATCAGATCCATGACGTTGACACCAGGATAAGATCCAGTTACTTTGACACCAGGATTAGATCCCGGAAAGTTGACACCAGGATTAGATCTAGGGACGTTGCCTCCAGGATTAGATCCAGGGACGTTGACACCAGGATTAGATTCAGTGACTTTGACACCAGGATTAGATGCAGGGACATTGAAACCAGGATTAGATCCAGGGACCATGAAACCAGGATTAGAACCAGTGACGTTGACACCAGGATCAGATCCAGTGACGCTGATACCAGGATTAAATCCAGGGACATTGACACAAGGATTAGATCCAGGGACGGTGACTCCAGGATTAGATCCAGGGACGTGGACACCAGGATTAGATCCAGGGATATTGAAACCAGGATTAGATCCAGGGAAGTTGATACCAGGATCAGAACCAGGGACGTTGACACCAGGATCAGATCTAGTGACGTTGACACCAGGATTAGATCGAGGGACGTTTAAACCAGGAATAGACCCAGGGACGTTGACACCAGGATCAGGCCAAGGGACGTTGACACCAGGGTGAGATCCAGTGACGTTGAAACAAGGATCAGAATTATGACGTTTACACCAGGATAATATCCGGTGACTTTGACACCAGGATTAGATCCAGGAACGTTGACACCAGGATTCGATCTAGGGACGTAGACTCCAGGATTAGATCCAGGGACGTTGACACCAGGATTAGATACAGGGACGTTGAAACCAGGAATAGATCCAGGGACGTTCACACCAGGATCAGATCCAGGGACGTTGACACCAGGATCAGATCCTCTGACGTTGACACCAGGATTAGATGCAGGGACGTTGAAACCAGGATTAGATCCAGGGACGTTGACACCAGGATTAGATCCAGTGACGTTGACACCAGGATTAGATCCAGTGACGTTGACACCAGGATTAGATCCAGTTTCATTGACACCGCGATTAGATTCAGGTACGTTGACACCAGGATCAGATCCAGGGACGTTGACACCAGGATCAGATGCGGTGGCGCCTACACCAGGATCAGATCCAGGGATGTTGAAACCAGGATTAGATCCAGTGACGTTGACACCAGGTTTAGATCCAGGGACGTTGACACCAGGATTAGATCCAGGGACGTTGACTCCAGGATTAGATCCAGGGACGTTGACACCAGAATTCGATCCAGTGTCGTTGACACCAGGATTAGATCCAGGGACGTTGACACCAGGATTAGATCCAGGGAGGTTGACACCAGTATTAGATCCAGGACGTTGACTCCAGGATTAGATCCTGGGACGTTGACACAACATTAGATCTAGGGACGTTAACACCAGGACTAGATACAGGGACGTTGACACCAAGATTAGATCCAGGGACATTAACACCAGGATTAGATCCAGGGACGCTGAAACCAGGATTAGATCCAGTGACGCTGACACCAGGAATAGATCCGGTGACGTTGACACCAGGATTAGAGCCAGTGACGCTGACACCAGGATTAGATCTAGGGACGTTGAAACCAGGATTAGATCCAGGGACGTTGACACCAGGATTAGATCCAGTGACGTTGACAACATGATTATATCCAGGGACGTTGATACCAGGATTAGAACGAGTGACGTGGACACCATGATTAGATCCAGTTTCGTTGACACCACGATTAGATCCAGGTACATTGACACCAGGATCAAATCCAGGGTCGTTGACACCAGGATCAGATCCAGGGACATTGACACCAGGATCAGATCCGGAGACTCTGACACCAGGATCAGATCCTGGGACGTTGAAACCAGGATTAGATCCAGGGACGTTGACAACAGGAGTAGATCCAGGGACGTTGACACCAGGATCAGATCCAGGGACGTTGAACCAGGATTAGATCCAGGGACGTTGACTCCAGGATTAGATCCAGGGACGTTGACACCAGAATTCGATCCAGTGTCGTTGACACCAGGATTAGATCCAGGGACGTTGACACCAGGATTAGATCCAGGGAGGTTGACACCAGTATTAGATCCAGGACGTTGACTCCAGGATTAGATCCTGGGACGTTGACACAACATTAGATCTAGGGACGTTAACACCAGGACTAGATACAGGGACGTTGACACCAAGATTAGATCCAGGGACATTGACACCAGGATTAGATCCAGGGACGCTGAAACCAGGATTAGATCCAGTGACGCTGACACCAGGAATAGATCCGGTGACGTTGACACCAGGATTAGATCCAGTGACGCTGACACCAGGATTAGATCTAGGGACGTTGAAACCAGGATTAGATCCAGGGACGTTGACACCAGGATTAGATCCAGTGACGTTGACAACATGATTATATCCAGGGACGTTGATACCAGGATTAGAACGAGTGACGTGGACACCATGATTAGATCCAGTTTCGTTGACACCACGATTAGATCCAGGTACATTGACACCAGGATCAAATCCAGGGTCGTTGACACCAGGATCAGATCCAGGGACATTGACACCAGGATCAGATCCGGAGACTCTGACACCAGGATCAGATCCTGGGACGTTGAAACCAGGATTAGATCCAGGGACGTTGACAACAGGATTATATCCAGGGACGTTGACACCAGGATCAGATCCAGGGACGTTGAACCAGGATTAGATCCAGGAACGTTGCCTCCAGGAATAGATCCAGGGATGTTGACACCAGGATTAGATCCAGTGACGTTGACACAAGGATTAGAGCTAGGACGTTGACACCAGGATTAGATCCATTGACGTTGACACCAGGATTAGATCAAGGGACGTTAACACCAGGATTAGATCGAGTGACGCTGACAACAGGGTTAGATACAGGGACGTTGACACCAGAATTAGACCCAGGGACCTTGATACCAGTATAAGATCCAGTGATGTTGACACCAGGATTAGATCCAGGGACCATGACACCAGGATTAGATCCAGGAACGTTGACACCAGAATTAGACTCAGGGACGTTGACACCAGGATTAGTTGCATTGACGTTGACACCAGGATTAGATACAGGGACCATGACACCAGGATTATATACAGGGACGTTGACACCAGGATTAGATCCATTGACGTTGATACCAGGATTAGATCCATTGATGCTGACACCAGGATTAGATCCAGTGACGTTGACACCAGGATTACATCCAGTGACGCTGACACCAGGATTAGATCCATTGACGTTGACACCAGGATTAGATCCAGTGACGCTGAAACCAGTTTAGATCCATGGACGTTGACACCAGGATTAGATACAGTGACGCTGACACCAGGATTAGATCCAGGGACGTTGACACCAGAATTAGACCCAGGGACGTTGACACCAGGATATGAACCAGTGTCGTTGACACCAGGATTAGATCCAGTGACGCTGACACCAGGATCAGATCCATGACGTTGACACCAGGATTAGATCCAGTGACATTGACACCAGGATTAGATCCAGGGACATTGACACCAGTATTAGATCCAGGGACGTTGACTCCAGAATTAGATCCATGGACGTTGACACCAGGATTAGATCCAGGGACGTTGAAACCAGGATTAGATCCAGGGACGTTGACACAAGGATTAGATCCAGTGTCATTGACAACAGGATTAAATCCAGGGACGTTGATGCCAGGATTAGATCGAGGGACGTGGACACCAGGATTAGATCCAGTTTCGTTGACACCGCGATTAGATTCAGGTACGTTGACACCAGGATCAGATCCGGTGACGCCTACACCAGGATCAGATGCAGGGACGTTGAAACCAGGATTAGATGCAGGGACGTTGACACCAGGATTAGATCTAGTTTCGATGACACAAGGATTAGACCCAGGGACGTTGACACCAGGATTAGATCCAGTGACATTGACACCAGGATTAGATCCAGTGACGTTGACTCCAGGATTAGAATCAGGGAAGTTGACACCAGAATTCGATCTAGGGACGTTGACACCAGGATTAGATCCAGGGACGTTGACAGCAGGATTAGATCCAGTGACTTTGACACCAGGCTTAGGTCCAGGGACGTTGAAAAAAGGATTAGATCCAGGGATGTTGACCTCAGGATAAGATCCAGTGACGTTGACACCAGGATTAGATCCAGTGACGATTACACCAGGATTAGATCCAGTGACGTTGACACCAAGATTGAATCAAGGGACGTTGACACCAGGATTAGATCCATTGACGTTGACAGCAGGATTAGATCCAGTGACGCTGACACCAGGATGAGATCCAGGGACGTTGAAACCAAGATCAGGTCCAGGAACTTTGACACCAGGATCAGATCGAGTGACGTTGACACCTGGATCATATTCAGTGACGTTGACTCCAGGATCAGATCCAGGGACGTTAAAACCAGGATTAGATCCAGTGTCGTTGATACCAGGATTAGATCCAGGGACGTTGACACCAGGATTAGAATCTGGGACGTTGACTCCAGAATTAAATCCAGTGACTTTGACACCAGGATTAGATCCAGTGACGATGACACCAGGATTAGATCAAGGGACGTTGACACCAAGATTAGATCCTGGGACGTTGACACCAGGATTAGATCCATTGACGTTGACAGCAGGATTAGATCCAGTGACGCTGACACCAGGATGAGATCCAGGGACGTTGAAACCAAGATCAGGTCCAGGGACGTTGACACCAGGATCAGATCCAGTGACATTGACACCTGGATCAGATCCAGTGACGTTGACACCAGGATCAGATCCAGGGACGTTAAAACCAGGATTAGATCCAGTGATGTAAACACCAGGATTAGATCCAGTGACGTTGAAACCAGGATTAGATCCAGGGACGTTGACACCAGGATTAGATCCAGGGACGTTGACTCCAGGATTAGATCCAGGGACGTTGACACCAGAATTAGACTTAGGGACGTTGACACCAGGATTACATCCAGAACGTTGACAGCAGGATTATATCCAGTGACTTCACACCAGGATTAGGTCCAGGGACGTTGAAAAAAGGATTAGAACCAGGTACATTGACCTCAGGATAAGATCCAGTGACGTTGACACCAGGATTCGATCCAGTGACGATGACACCAGGATTAGAGCAAGGGACGTTGACACCAATATTAGATCCCGGGACGTTGACACCAGGATAAGATCCATTGACGTTGACACCAGGATTAGGTCCAGTGACGCTGACACCAGGATTAGATCCAGGGACGTTGAAACCAGGATCAGGTCCAGGGACGTTGACACCTGGATCAGATCCAGTGAAGTTGACACGAGGATCAGATCCAGGGACATTAAAACCAGGATTAGATCCAGTGACGTTGACACCAGTATTAGATCCAGGGACGTTGACAACAGGATTAGATCCAGGGACGTTGACACCAGGATTAGATCCAGGGACGTTGACTCCAGGATTAGATCCAGGGACTTTGAAACCAGGATTAGATCCAGGGACGTTGACACCAGGATTAGATCCAGTGACGTTGACAACAGGATTATATCCTGGGATGTTGATACCAGGATTAGAACGAGTGACGTGGACATCAGGATTAGATCCAGTTTCGTTGACACCATGATTAGATCCAGGTACATTGAAACCAGGATCAAATCCACGGTCGTTGACACCAGCATCAGATCCAGGGACGTTGACACCAGGATCAGATCCGGAGACTTTGACACCAGGATCAGATCCTGGGACGTTGAAACCAGGATTAGATCCAGGGATGTTGACAACAGGACTAGATCCAGGGACGTTGACACCAGGATCAGATCAAGGGACGTTGAACCAGGATTAGATCCAGGAACGTTGCCTCCAGGAATAGATCCAGGGATATTGACAGCAGGATTAGATCCAGTGACGTTGACACAAGGATTAGAGCTAGGACGTTGACACCAGGATTAGATCCATTGACGTTGACACCAGGATTAATTTCAGTGTCGATGACACCAGGATTTGATCAAGGGACGTTGACACCAGGATTAGATCGAGTGACGCTGACAGCAGTGTTAGATACAGGGACGTTGACACCAGAATTAGACCCAGGGACCTTGACACCAGTATAAGATCCAGTGATGTTGACACCAGGATTAGATCCAGGGACCATGACACCAGGATTAGATCCAGGAACGTTGACACCAGAATTAGACCCAGTGACGTTGACACCAGGATTAGTTCCATTGACGTTGACACCAGGATTAGATACAGGGACCATGACACCAGGATTATATAGAGGGACGTTGACACCAGGATTAGATCTAGTGACGTTGACACCAGGATTACATCCAGTGAGGCTGACAACAGGATTAATTCCAGTGACGTTGACACAAGGATTAGATCCAGTGACGCTGACACCAGGATTAGATCCAGGGACCATGACACCAGGATTAGATCCAGGAACGTTGACACCAGAATTAGACCCAGGGACGTTGACACCAGGATTAGTTCCATTGACGTTGACACCAGGATTAGATACAGGGACCATGACACCAGGATTATATACAGGGATGTTGACACCAGGATTAGATCCATTGACGTTGACACCAGGATTAGATCCAGTGATGCTGACACCAGGATTAGATCTAGTGACGTTGACACCAGGATTACATCCAGTGACGCTGACACCAGGATTAGATCCAGTGACGTTGACACAAGGATTAGATCCAGTGACGCTGACACCAGGATTAGATCCAGGGACCTTGACACCAGTATTAGATACAGGGACGATGACACCAGGTTTAGATCCATTGACGTTTACACCAGGATTAGATCCAGTGTCGCTGAAACCAGTTTAGATCCATGGACGTTGACACCAGGATTAGATACAGCGACGCTGACACCAGGATTAGATCCAGGGACGTTGACACCAGAATTAGACCCAGGGACGTTGACACGAGGATATGAACCAGTGTCGTTGACACCAGGATTAGATCCAGTGACGCTGACACCAGGATCAGATCCATTACGTTGACACCAGGATTAGATCCAGTGACTTTGACACCAGGATTAGATCCAGGGACATTGACACCAGGATTAGATCCAGGGACGTTGACTCCAGAATTAGATCCATGGACGTTGACTCCAGGATTAGATCCAGGGACGTTGACACCAGAATTAGACCTAGGGACGTTGACACCAGGATTACATCCAGGACGTTGACAGCAGGATTATATCCAGTGACTTCACACCAGGATTAGGTCCAGGGACGTTGAAAAAAGGATTAGAACCAGGGACATTGACCTCAGGATAAGATCCAGTGACGTTGACACCAGGATTCGATCCAGTGACGATGACACCAGGATTAGAGCAAGGGACGTTGACACCAATATTAGATCCCGGGACGTTGACACCAGGATAAGACCCATTGACGTTGACACCAGGATTAGATTCAGTGGCGCTGACACCAGGATTAGATCCAGGGACGTTGAAACCAGGATCAGGTCCAGGGACGTTAACACCAGGATAAGATCCAGTGACGTTGACACCTGGATCAGATCCAGTGAAGTTGACACGAGGATCAGATCCAGGGACATTAAAACCAGGATTAGATCCAGTGACGTTGACACCAGTATTAGATCAAGGGACGTTGACACCAGGATTAGATCCAGGGACGTTGACACCAGGATTAGATCCAGGGACGTTGACTCCAGGATTAGATCCAGGGACTTTGAAACCAGGATTAGATCCAGGGACATTGACACCAGGATCAGATCCGGAGACTCTGACACCAGGATCAGATCCTGGGACATTGAAACCAGGATTAGATCCAGGGACGTTGACAACAGGATTAGATCCAGGGACGTTGACACCAGGATCAGATCAAGGGACGTTGAACCAGGATTAGATCCAGGAATGTTGCCTCCAGGAATAGATCCAGGGATGTTGACAGCAGGATTAGATCCAGTGACGTTGACACAAGGATTAGAGCTAGGACGTTGACACCAGGATTAGATCCATTGACGTTGACACCAGGATTAATTCCAGTGTCGCTGACACCAGGATTAGATCAAGGGACGTTGACACCAGGATTAGATCGAGTGACGCTGACAACAGGGTTAGATACAGGGACGTTGACACCAGAATTAGACCCACGGACCTTGACACCAGGATAAGATCCAGTGATGTTGACACCAGGATTAGATCCAGGGACCATGACACCAGGATTAGATCCAGGAACGTTGACACCAGAATTAGACCCAGTGACGTTGACACCAGGATTAGTTCCATTGACATTGACACCAGGATTAGATACAGGGACCATGACACCAGGATTATATACAGGGCCGTTGACACCAGGATAGGATCTAGTGACGTTGACACCAGGATTACATCCAGTGAGGCTGACACCAGGATTAGATCCAGTGACGTTGACACAAGGATGAGATCCAGTGACGCTGACACCAGGATTAGATCCAGGGACCATGACACCAGGATTAGATCCAGGAACGTTGACACCAGGATTAGATCCATTGACGTTGACACCAGGATTAGATCCAGTGATGCTGACACCAGGATTAGATCTAGTGACGTTGACACCAGGATTACATCCAGTGACGCTGACACCAGGATTAGATCCAGTGACGTTGACACAAGGATTAGATCCAGTGACGCTGACACCAGGATTAGATCCAGGGACCTTGACACCAGTATTAGATCCAGGGACGATGACACCAGGGTTAGATCCATTGATGTTTACACCAGGATTAGATCCATTGTCGCTGAAACCAGTTTAGATCCATGGACGTTGACACCAGGATTAGATACAGTGACGCTGACACCAGGATTAGATCCAGGGACGTTGACACCAGAATTAGACCCAGGGACGTTGACACGAGGATATGAACCAGTGTCGTTGACACCAGGATTAGGTCCAGTGACGCTGACACCAGGATCAGATCCATTACGTTGACACCAGGATTAGATCCAGTGACTGTGACACCAGGATTAGATCCAGGGACATTGACACCAGGATTAGATCCAGGGACGTTGACTCCAGAATTAGATCCATGGACGTTGACACCAGGATTAGATCCAGGGACGTTGAAACCAGGATTAGTTCCACGGACGTTGACACAGGGTCAGATCCCGGGACGTTGACACCAAGATCAGATCCAGTGATGTTGACACAGGGCTTAGATCCAGGGACGTAGATACCAGGATTAGATCCAGGGACGTTGAAACAGGATTAGATCCAGTTTCGTTGACACCAGGATTAGATCCAGGTTCGTTGACACCAGGATTAGATCCATTGACGTTGAAACCAGGATTAGATCCAGTGACGCGGACACCAGGATTAGATCCAGGGACGTGGAAACCAGGATCAGATCCATGGACGTTGACACCAGGATAAGATCCAGGGACGTTGACACCAGGATCTGATCCAGAGACGCTGACACCATGATTAGATCCAGGGACGTTGACACCAAGATTAGATCAAGGGACGTTGACACCAGGATTATATCCATTGACGTTGACAGCAGGATTAGATCCAGTGACGCTGACACCAGGATGAGATCCAGGGACGTTGAAACCAAGATCAGGTCCAGGAACGTTGACACCAGGATCAGATCGAGTGACGTTGACACCTGGATCATATCCAGTGACGTTGACTCCAGGATCAGATCCAGGGACGTTAAAACCAGGATTAGATCCAGTGTCGTTGATACCAGGATTAGATCCAGGGATGTTGACACCAGGATTAGAATCTGGGACGTTGACTCCAGAATTAAATCCAGTGACTTTGACACCAGGATTAGATCCAGTGACGATGACACCAGGATTAGATCAAGGGACGTTGACACCAAGATTAGATCCTGGGACGTTGACACCAGGATTAGATTCATTGACGTTGACAGCAGGATTAGATCCAGTGACGCTGACACCAGGATGAGATCCAGGGACGTTGAAACCAAGATCAGGTCCAGGGACGTTGACACCAGGATCAGATCCAGTGACGTTGACACCTGGATCAGATCCAGTTACGTTGACACCAGGATCAGATCCAGGGACGTTAAAACCAGGATTAGATCCAGTGACGTTAAAACCAGGATTAGATCCAGGGACGTTGACACCAGGATTAGATCCAGGGACGTTCACTCCAGGATTAGATCCAGGGACGTTGACACCAGAATTAGACCTAGGGACGTTGACACCAGGATTACATCCAGGACGTTGACAGCAGGATTATCAGTGACTTCACACCAGGTTTAGGTCCAAGGACGTTGAAAAAAGGATTAGAACCAGGGACATTGACCTCAGGATAAGATCCAGTGACGTTGACACCAGAATTTGATCCAGTGACGATGACACCAGGATTAGAGCAAGGGACGTTGACACCAATATTAGATCCCGGGACGTTGACACCAGGATAAGATCCATTGACGTTGACACCAGGATTAGATCCAGTGACGCTGACACCAGGATTAGATCCAGGGACTTTGAAACCAGGATCAGGTCCAGGGACGTTAACACCAGGATCAGATCCAGTGACGTTGACACCTGGATCAGATCCAGTGAAGTTGACACGAGGATCAGATCCAAGGACATTAAAACCAGGATTAGATCCAGTGACGTTGACACAAGTATTAGATCCAGGGACGTTGACACCAGGATTAGATCCAGGGACGTTGACACCAGGATTAGATCCAGGGACGTTGACTCCAGGATTAGATCCAGGGACTTTGAAACCAGGATTAGATCCAGGGACGTTGACACCAGGATTAGATCCAGTGACGTTGACAACAGGATTATATCCAGGGACGTTGATACCAGGATTAGAACGAGTGACATGGACATCAGGATTAGATCCAGTTTCGTTGACACCATGATTAGATCCCGGTACATTGACACCAGGATCAAATCCAGGGTCGTTGACACCAGGATCAGATCCAGGGACGTTGAAACCAGGAACAGATCCGGAGACTCTGACACCAGGATCAGATCCTGGGACGTTGAAACCAGGATTAGATCCAGGGACGTTGACAACAGGATTAGATCGAGTGACGTTGACACCTGCATCATATCCAGTGACGTTGACTCCAGGATCAGATCCAGGGACGTCAAAACCAGGATTAGATCCAGTGTCGTTGATACCAGGATTAGATCCAGGGACGATGACACCAGGATTAGAATCTGGGACGTTGACTCCAGAATTAAATCCAGTGACTTTGACACCAGGATTAGATCCAGTGACGATGACACCAGGATTAGATCAAGGGACGTTGACACCAAGATTAGATCCTGGGACGTTGACACCAGGATTAGATCCATGACGTTGACAGCAGGATTAGATCCAGTGACGCTGACACCAGGATGAGATCCAGGGACGTTGAAACCAAGATCAGGTCCAGGGACGTTGACACCAGGATCAGATCCAGTGACGTTGACACCTGGATCAGATCCAGTGACGTTGACACCAGGATCAGATCCAGGGACATTAAAACCAGGATTAGATCCAGTGACGTTGAAACCAGGATTAGATCCAGGGACGTTGACACCAGGATTAGATCCAGGGACGTTGACTCCAGGATTAGATCCAGGGACGTTGACACCAGAATTAGACCTAGGGACGTTGACACCAGGATTACATCCAGGACGTTGACAGCAGGATTATATCCAGTGACTTCACACCAGGATTAGGTCCAAGGACGTTGAAAAAAGGATTAGAACCAGGGACATTGACCTCAGGATAAGATCCAGTGACGTTGACACCAGGATTCGATCCAGTGACGATGACACCAGGATTAGATCCAGTGACGTTGACAACTGGATTATATCCAGGGACGTTGATACCAGGATTAGAACGAGTGACATGGACATCAGGATTAGATCCAGGTTCGTTGACACCAGGATTAGATCCATTGACGTTGAAACCAGGATTAGATCCAGTGACGCGGACACCAGGATTAGATCCAGGGACGTTGAAACCAGGATCAGATCCATGGACGTTGACACCAGGATAAGATCCAGGGACGTTGACACCAGGATCTGATCCAGAGACGCTGACACCATGATTAGATCCAGGGACGTTGACACCAAGATTAGATCAAGGGACGTTGACACCAGGATTATATCCATTGACGTTGACAGCAGGATTAGATCCAGTGACGCTGACACCAGGATGAGATCCAGGGACGTTGAAACCAAGATCAGGTCCAGGAACGTTGACACCAGGATCAGATCGAGTGACGTTGACACCTGGATCATATCCAGTGACGTTGACTCCAGGATCAGATCCAGGGACGTTAAAACCAGGATTAGATCCAGTGTCGTTGATACCAGGATTAGATCCAGGGATGTTGACACCAGGATTAGAATCTGGGACGTTGACTCCAGAATTAAATCCAGTGACTTTGACACCAGGATTAGATCCAGTGACGATGACACCAGGATTAGATCAAGGGACGTTGACACCAAGATTAGATCCTGGGACGTTGACACCAGGATTAGATTCATTGACGTTGACAGCAGGATTAGATCCAGTGACGCTGACACCAGGATGAGATCCAGGGACGTTGAAACCAAGATCAGGTCCAGGGACGTTGACACCAGGATCAGATCCAGTGACGTTGACACCTGGATCAGATCCAGTTACGTTGACACCAGGATCAGATCCAGGGACGTTAAAACCAGGATTAGATCCAGTGACGTTAAAACCAGGATTAGATCCAGGGACGTTGACACCAGGATTAGATCCAGGGACGTTCACTCCAGGATTAGATCCAGGGACGTTGACACCAGAATTAGACCTAGGGACGTTGACACCAGGATTACATCCAGGACGTTGACAGCAGGATTATCAGTGACTTCACACCAGGATTAGGTCCAAGGACGTTGAAAAAAGGATTAGAACCAGGGACATTGACCTCAGGATAAGATCCAGTGACGTTGACACCAGGATTTGATCCAGTGACGATGACACCAGGATTAGAGCAAGGGACGTTGACACCAATATTAGATCCCGGGACGTTGACACCAGGATAAGATCCATTGACGTTGACACCAGGATTAGATCCAGTGACGCTGACACCAGGATTAGATCCAGGGACTTTGAAACCAGGATCAGGTCCAGGGACGTTAACACCAGGATCAGATCCAGTGACGTTGACACCTGGATCAGATCCAGTGAAGTTGACACGAGGATCAGATCCAAGGACATTAAAACCAGGATTAGATCCAGTGACGTTGACACAAGTATTAGATCCAGGGACGTTGACACCAGGATTAGATCCAGGGACGTTGACACCAGGATTAGATCCAGGGACGTTGACTCCAGGATTAGATCCAGGGACTTTGAAACCAGGATTAGATCCAGGGACGTTGACACCAGGATTAGATCCAGTGACGTTGACAACAGGATTATATCCAGGGACGTTGATACCAGGATTAGAACGAGTGACATGGACATCAGGATTAGATCCAGTTTCGTTGACACCATGATTAGATCCCGGTACATTGACACCAGGATCAAATCCAGGGTCGTTGACACCAGGATCAGATCCAGGGACGTTGAAACCAGGAACAGATCCGGAGACTCTGACACCAGGATCAGATCCTGGGACGTTGAAACCAGGATTAGATCCAGGGACGTTGACAACAGGATTAGATCGAGTGACGTTGACACCTGCATCATATCCAGTGACGTTGACTCCAGGATCAGATCCAGGGACGTCAAAACCAGGATTAGATCCAGTGTCGTTGATACCAGGATTAGATCCAGGGACGATGACACCAGGATTAGAATCTGGGACGTTGACTCCAGAATTAAATCCAGTGACTTTGACACCAGGATTAGATCCAGTGACGATGACACCAGGATTAGATCAAGGGACGTTGACACCAAGATTAGATCCTGGGACGTTGACACCAGGATTAGATCCATGACGTTGACAGCAGGATTAGATCCAGTGACGCTGACACCAGGATGAGATCCAGGGACGTTGAAACCAAGATCAGGTCCAGGGACGTTGACACCAGGATCAGATCCAGTGACGTTGACACCTGGATCAGATCCAGTGACGTTGACACCAGGATCAGATCCAGGGACATTAAAACCAGGATTAGATCCAGTGACGTTGAAACCAGGATTAGATCCAGGGACGTTGACACCAGGATTAGATCCAGGGACGTTGACTCCAGGATTAGATCCAGGGACGTTGACACCAGAATTAGACCTAGGGACGTTGACACCAGGATTACATCCAGGACGTTGACAGCAGGATTATATCCAGTGACTTCACACCAGGATTAGGTCCAAGGACGTTGAAAAAAGGATTAGAACCAGGGACATTGACCTCAGGATAAGATCCAGTGACGTTGACACCAGGATTCGATCCAGTGACGATGACACCAGGATTAGAGCAAGGGACGTTGACACCAATATTAGATCCCGGGAAGTTGACACCAGGATAAGATCCATTGACGTTGACACCAGGATTAGATCCAGTGACGCTGACACCAGGATTAGACCCAGGGACGTTGAAACCAGGATCAGGTCCAGGGACGTTAACACCAGGATCAGATCCAGTGACGTTGACACCTGGATCAGATCCAGTGAAGTTGACACGAGGATCAGATCCAGGGACATTAAACCAGGAATAGATCCAGTGACGTTGACCCCAGTATTAGATCCAGGGACGTTGACACCAGGATTAGATCCAGGGACGTTGACACCAGGATTAGATCCAGGGACGTTGACTCCAGGATTAGATCCAGGGACTTTGAAACCAGGATTAGATCCAGGGACGTTGACACCAGGATTAGATCCAGTGACGTTGACAACTGGATTATATCCAGGGACGTTGATACCAGGATTAGAACGAGTGACATGGACATCAGGATTAGATCCAGTTTCGTTGACACCATGATTAGATCCCGGTACATTGACACCAGGATCAAATCCAGGGTCGTTGACACCAGGATCAGATCCAGGGACGTTGAAACCAGGAACAGATCCGGAGACTCTGACACCAGGATCGATCCTGGGACTTTGAAACCAGGATTAGATCCAGGGACGTTGACAACAGGATTAGATCCAGGGACGTTGACACCAGGATTAGATCAAGGGACGTTGCCTCCAGGAATAGATCCAGGGATGTTGACACCAGGATAGGATCTAGTGACGTTTACACCAGGATTACATCCAGTGAGGCTGACACCAGGATTAGATCCAGTGACGTTGACACAAGGATTAGATCCAGTGACGCTGACACCAGGATTAGATCCAAGGACCATGACACCAGGATTAGATCCAGGAATGTTGAGACCAGAATTCGACCCAGGGACGTTGACACCAGGATTAGTTCCATTGACGTTGACACCAGGATTAGATACAGGGACCATGACACCAGGATTATATACAGGGACGTTGACACCAGGATTAGATCCATTGACGTTGACACCAGGATTAGATCCAGTGATGCTGACAGCAGGATTAGATCTAGTGACGTTGACACCAGGATTACATCCAGTGACGCTGACACCAGGATTAGATCCAGTGATGTTGACACAAGGATTAGATCCAGTGACGCTGACACCAGGATTAGATCCAGGGACCTTGACACCAGGATTAGATCCAGGGACGATGACACCAGGGTTAGATCCATTGACGTTTACACCAGGATTAGATCCAGTGTCGCTGCAACCAGTTTAGATCCATGGACGTTGACACCAGGATTAGATACAGTGACGCTGACACCAGGATTAGATCCAGGGAGGTTGACACCAGAATTAGACCCAGGGACGTTGACACGAGGATATGTACCAGTGTCGTTGACACCAGGATTAGATCCAGTGACGCTGACACCAGGATCAGATCCATTACGTTGACACCAGGATTAGATCCAGTGACTTTGACACCAGGATTAGATCCAGGGACATTGACACCAGGATTAGATCCAGGGACGTTGACTCCAGAATTAGATCCATGGACGTTGACTCCAGGATTAGATCCAGGGACGTTGAAACCAGGATTAATTCCAAGGATGTTGACACAGGGTCAGATCCAGGGACGTTGACACCAAGATCAGATCCAGTGATGTTGACACATGGCTTAGATCCAGGTACGTAGATACCAGGATTAGATCCAGGGACGTTGAAACAGGATAAGATCCAGTTACGTTGACACCAGGATTAGATCCAGGTTCGTTGACACCAGGATTAGATCCATTGACGTTGAAACCAGGATTAGATCCAGTGACGCGGACACCAGGATTAGATCCAGGGACGTTGAAACCAGGATCAGATCCATGGACGTTGACACCAGGATAAGATCCAGGGATGTTGACACCAGGATCTGATCCAGAGACATTGACACCATGATTAGATCCAGGGACGTTGAAACCAGGATAGGATCCAGTGACGTTGACACCAGGATTTGATCCAGTGACGTTGATACAATGATTAAATCCAGGGAGGTTGACACCAGGATTAGATCCAGTGACGTTGACAACAGGATTAGATCCAAGGCCGTTGATACCAGGATTAGATGCAGGGACGTTGACACCAGGATTAGATCCAGTTTCGTTGACACAAGGATTAGATCCAGGGACGTTGACACCAGGATTAGATCCAGTGACATTGACACCAGGATCAGATCCAGTGACCTTGACTCCAGGATTAGAATCAGGGAAGTTGACACCAGAATTCGATCTAGGGACGTTGACACCAGGATTAGATCCAGGGACGTTGACAGCAGAATTAGATCCAGTGACTTTGACACCAGGCTTAGGTCCAGGGACGTTGAATAAAGGATTAGATCCAGGGATGTTGACCTCAGGATAAGATCCAGTGACGTTGACACCAGGATTAGATCCAGTGACGATTACACCAGGATTAGATCAAGGGACGTTGACACCAAGATTAGATCAAGGGACGTTGACACCAGGATTAGATCCATTGACGTTGACAGCAGGATTAGATCCAGTGACGCTGACACCAGGATGAGATCCAGGGATGTTGAAACCAAGATAAGGTCCAGGAACGTTGACACCAGGATCTGATCGAGTGACGTTGACACCTGGATCATATCCAGTGACGTTGACTCCAGGATCAGATCCAGGGACGTTAAAACCAGGATTAGATCCAGTGTCGTTGATACCAGGATTAGATCCAGGGACGTTGACACCAGGATTAGAATCTGGAACGTTGACTCCAGAATTAAATCCAGTGACTTTGACACCAGGATTAGATCCAGTTACGATGACACCAGGATTAGATCAAGGGACGTTGACACCAAGATTAGATCCTGGGACGTTGACACCAGGAAAAGATCCATTGACGTTGACAGCAGGATTAGATCCAGTGACGCTGACACCAGGATGAGATCCAGGGACGTTAAAACCAAGATCAGGTCCAGGGACGTTGACACCAGGATTAGATCCAGTGACGCTGACACCAGGATTAGATCCAGTGACGCTGACACCAGGATTAGATCCAGGGACGTTGACACCAGGATCAGATCCAGTGACGTTGACAGCTGGATCAGATCCAGTGAAGTTGACACGAGGATCAGATCCAGGGACATTAAAACCAGGATTAGATCCAGTGACGTTGACACCAGTATTAGATCCAGGGACGTTGACACCAGGATTAGATCCAGGGACGTTGACACCAGGATTAGATCCAGGGACGTTGACTCCAGGATTAGATCCAGGGACTTTGAAACTAGGATTAGATATAGGGACATTGACACCAGGATTAGATCCAGTGACGTTGACAACAGGATTATATCCAGGGACGTTGATACCAGGATTTGAACGAGTGACGTGGACATCAGGATTAGATCCAGTTTCGTTGACACCATGATTAGATCCAGGTACATTGACACCAGGATCAAATCCAGGGTCGTTGACACCAGGATCAGATCCAGGGACGTTGACACCAGGATCAGATCCAGGGACATTGACACCAGGATCAGATCCGGAGACTCTGACACCAGGATCAGATCCTGGGACGTTGAAACCAGGATTAGATCCAGGGACGTTGACAACAGGATTAGATCCAGGGACGTTGACACCAGGATCAGATCAAGGGACGTTGAACCAGGATTAGATCCAGGAACGTTGCCTCCAGGAATAGATCCAGGGACGTTGACAACAGGATTAGATCCAGGGACGTTGACACCAGGATCAGATCAAGGGACGTTGACACCAGGATTAGATCCATTGACGTTGACACCAGGATTAATTCCAGTGTCGCTGACACCAGGATTAGATCAAGGGACGTTGACACCAGGATTAGATCGAGTGACACTGACAACAGGGTTAGATACAGGGACGTTGACACCAGAATTAGACCCAGGGACCTTGACACCAGTATAAGATCCAGTGATGTTGACACCAGGATTAGATCCAGGGACCATGACACCAGGATTAGATCCAGGAACGTTGACACCAGAATTAGACCCAGTGATGTTGACACCAGGATTAGTTCCATTGACGTTGACACCAGGATTAGATACAGGGACCATGACACCAGGATTATATACAGGGACGTTGACACCAGGATTACATCCAGTGAGACTGACACCAGGATTAGATCCAGTGACGTTGACACAAGGATTAGATCCAGTGACACTGACACCAGGATTAGATCCAGGGACCATGACACCAGGATTAGATCCAGGAACGTTGACACCAGAATTAGACCCAAGGACGTTGACACCAGGATTAGTTCCATTGACGTTGACACCAGGATTAGATACAGGGACCATGACACCAGGATTATATACAGGGACGTTGACACCAGGATTAGATCCATTGAAGTTGACACCAGGATTAGATCCAGTGATGCTGACACCAGGATTAGATCTAGTGACGTTGACACCAGGATTACATCCAGTGACGCTGACACCAGGATTAGATCCAGTGACGTTGACACAAGGATTAGATCCAGTGACGCTGACACCAGGATTAGATCCAGGGACCTTGACACCAGTATTAGATCCAGGGACGATGACACCAGGATTAGATCCATTGACGTTTACACCAGGATTAGATCCAGTGTCGCTGAAACCAGTTTAGATCCATGGACGTTGACACCAGGATTAGATACAGTGACGCTGACACCAGGATTAGATCCAGGGACGTTGACACCAGAATTAGACCCAGGGACGTTGACACGAGGATATGAACCAGTGTCGTTGACACCAGGATTAGATCCAGTGACGCTGACACCAGGATCAGATCCATTACGTTGACACTAGGATTAGATCCAGTGACTTTGACATCAGGATTAGATCCAGGGACATTGACACCAGGATTAGATCCTGGGACGTTGACTCCAGAATTAGATCCATGGACGTTGACACTAGGATTAGATCCAGGGACGTTGAAACCAGGATTAGTTCCAAGGACGTTGACACAGGGTCAGATCCAGGGACGTTGACACCAAGATCAGATCCAGTGATGTTGACACAGGGCTTAGATCCAGGGAAATAGATACCAGGATTAGATCCAGGGACGTTGAAACAGGATTAGATCCAGTTTCGTTGACACCAGGATTAGATCCAGGTTCGTTGACACCAGGATTAGATCCATTGACGTTGAAACCAGGATTAGATCCAGTGACGTGGACACCAGGATTAGATCCAGGGACGTTGAAACCAGGATCAGATCCATGGACGTTGACACCAGGATAAGATCCAGGGACGTTGACACCAGGATCTGATCCAGAGACGTTGACACCATGATTAGATCCAGGGAATTTGAAACCAGGATAGGATCCAGTGACGTTGACACCAGGATTTTATCCAGTGACGTTGATACCATGATTAAATCCAGGGAGGTTGACACCAGGATTAGACAGTGACGTTGACAACAGGATTAGATCCAGGGCCGTTGGTACCAGGATTAGATGCAGGGACGTTGACACCAGGATTAGATCAAGTTTCGTTGACACAAGTATTAGATCCAGGGACCTTGACACCAGGATTATATCCAGTGACATTGACACCAGGGTTAGATCCAGTGACGTTGACACCAAGATTAGATGCACTGATGCTGACACCAGGATTAGATCCAGTTACGTTGACATCAGGATTAGGTCCAGTGACATTGACACCAGGATTAGAACAAGGGACCTTGACACCAGGATTAGAACCAGGGACGTTGACAACAGGATTAGATCCAGGGACGTTGACACCAGGTTTAGATCCAGTGACGCTGGTACCAGGATTAGATCCAGGGACTTAAACGAGGTTTAGATCCAGTGATGTTGACACCAGGATTAGAACCAGGGACGTTGACAACAGGATTAGATCCAGGGACGTTGACACCAGGTTTAGATCCAGTGACGCTGGTACCAGGATTAGATCCAGGGACTTAAACGAGGTTTAGATCCAGTGATGTTGACACCAGGATTAGATCCAGGGACGTTGAAACCAGGATTAGATATAGGGACGTTGAAACAGGATGAGATCCATTTTCGTTGACACCTGGATTAGAATCAGGTTCGTTGACACCAAGATTAGATCCTGGGACGTTGACACAAGGATTAGATCCATTGACGTTGACACCAGGATTAGTTCCAGTGACCCTGACTACAGGATTAGATCCAGGGATGATGAAACCAGGTTCAGGTCCATGGACGTTGACACCAGGATCAGATCCAGGGACGTTGACTCCAGGATCAGATCCAGTGACGTTGACACCAGGATCAGATCCAGGGACGTTGAAACCAGGATTAGATCCAGTGACGTTGACACCAGGATTAGATCCTGGGACGTAGACACCAGGATTATATCCTGGGACGTTGACACCAGGCTTAGATCCAGTGACACTGACTACAGGATTAGATCCAGGGATGATGAAACCAGGTTCAGGTCCATGGACGTTGACACCAGGATCAGATCCAGGGACGTTGACTCCAGGATCAGATCCAGTGACGTTGACACCAGGATCAGATCCAGGGACGTTAAACCAGGATTAGATCCAGTGACGTTGACACCAGGATTAGATCCTGGGACGTTGACACCAGGATTATATCCTGGGACGTTGACACCAGGCTTAGATCCTTGACGTTGACACCAGGCTTAGATCCAGTGACGCTGACATCAGGATTAGATCCAGTGATGTTGACACCAGGATAAGATCCAGGGATGTTGACATCAGTATTAGATCCAATGACGTTGATACCAGGATTAGGTCCAGGGACGTTGACAAAAGGATTAGATCCAGGGACGTTGACACCAGGATAAGATTCAGTGACGTCGACACCAGGATTAGATCCACAGACGCTGGCAACAGGATTAGATCCAGTGACATAAACCAGGATCAGATCCAGTGAAGTTGACACCAGGATTACATACAGGGACGTTGACACCAGGATTAGATCCAGTTTCGTTGACACCAGGATTAGATCCAATGACGTTGATACCAGGATTAGATCCAGGGACGTTGACACCAGGATTAGATCCAGGGACGTTGAAACAGGATTAGATTTAGTTTCGTTGACACAAGGTTTAGATCCAGTTTTCTTGACACCAGGATTAGATCCAGGGACGTTGACACCAGGATTAGATCCAGGGACGGTGACACCAGGATTAGATCCATTGACGTTGACACCAGGATTAGATCCAGTAACGATGACACCAGTATTAGATCCAGGGACGTTGAAACCAGGATCAGATCCAGGGAGGTTTACACCAGGTTCAGATCCAGTGACGTCGATACCATGATTAGATCCAGGGATGTTGAAACCAGTCTTAGATCCAGTGACGTTGACACCAGGGTTTGATCCAGTGACGTTGATACCAGGAATAGATCCAAGGAGGTTGACACCAGGATTAGATCCAGGGACATTGACACCAGTATTAGATCCAGGGACGTTGACTCCAGAATTAGATCCATGGACGTTGACACCAAGATTAGATCCAGGGACGTTGAAACCAGGATTAGTTCCAAGGACGTAGACACAGGGTCAGATCCATGGACGTTGACACCAGGATTAGATCCAGGGACGTTGAAACCAGGATTAGTTCCAAGGACGTTGACACAGGGTCAGATCCAGGGACGTTGACACCAAGATCAGATCCAGTGATGTTGACACAGGGCTTAGATCCAGGGAAATAGATACCAGGATTAGATCCAGGGACGTTGAAACAGGATTAGATCCAGTTTCGTTGACACCAGGATTAGATCCAGGTTCGTTGACACCAGGATTAGATCCATTGACGTTGAAACCAGGATTAGATCCAGTGACGTGGACACCAGGATTAGATCCAGGGACGTTGAAACCAGGATCAGATCCATGGACGTTGACACCAGGATAAGATCCAGGGACGTTGACACCAGGATCTGATCCAGAGACGTTGACACCATGATTAGATCCAGGGAATTTGAAACCAGGATAGGATCCAGTGACGTTGACACCAGGATTTTATCCAGTGACGTTGATACCATGATTAAATCCAGGGAGGTTGACACCAGGATTAGACAGTGACGTTGACAACAGGATTAGATCCAGGGCCGTTGGTACCAGGATTAGATGCAGGGACGTTGACACCAGGATTAGATCAAGTTTCGTTGACAAAAGTATTAGATCCAGGGACCTTGACACCAGGATTATATCCAGTGACATTGACACCAGGGTTAGATCCAGTGACGTTGACACCAGGATTAGATGCACTGATGCTGACACCAGGATTAGATCCAGTTACGTTGACATCAGGATTAGGTCCAGTGACATTGACACCAGGATTAGAACAAGGGACCTTGACACCAGGATTAGAACCAGGGACGTTGACAACAGGATTAGATCCAGGGACGTTGACACCAGGTTTAGATCCAGTGACGCTGGTACCAGGATTAGATCCAGGGACTTAAACGAGGTTTAGATCCAGTGATGTTGACACCAGGATTAGAACCAGGGACGTTGACAACAGGATTAGATCCAGGGACGTTGACACCAGGTTTAGATCCAGTGACGCTGGTACCAGGATTAGATCCAGGGACTTAAACGAGGTTTAGATCCAGTGATGTTGACACCAGGATTAGATCCAGGGACGTTGAAACCAGGATTAGATATAGGGACGTTGAAACAGGATGAGATCCATTTTCGTTGACACCTGGATTAGAATCAGGTTCGTTGACACCAAGATTAGATCCAGGGACGTTGACACAAGGATTAGATCCATTGACGTTGACACCAGGATTAGTTCCAGTGACCCTGACTACAGGATTAGATCCAGGGATGATGAAACCAGGTTCAGGTCCATGGACGTTGACACCAGGATCAGATCCAGGGACGTTGACTCCAGGATCAGATCCAGTGACGTTGACACCAGGATCAGATCCAGGGACGTTGAAACCAGGATTAGATCCAGTGACGTTGACACCAGGATTAGATCCTGGGACGTTGACACCAGGATTATATCCTGGGACGTTGACACCAGGCTTAGATCCAGTGACACTGACTACAGGATTAGATCCAGGGATGATGAAACCAGGTTCAGGTCCATGGACGTTGACACCAGGATCAGATCCAGGGACGTTGACTCCAGGATCAGATCCAGTGATGTTGACACCAGGATCAGATCCAGGGACGTTAAACCAGGATTAGATCCAGTGACGTTGACACCAGGATTAGATCCTGGGACGTTGACACCAGGATTATATCCTGGGACGTTGACACCAGGCTTAGATCCTTGACGTTGACACCAGGCTTAGATCCAGTGACGCTGACATCAGGATTAGATCCAGTGATGTTGACACCAGGATAAGATCCAGGGATGTTGACATCAGTATTAGATCCAATGACGTTGATACCAGGATTAGGTCCAGGGACGTTGACAAAAGGATTAGATCCAGGGACGTTGACACCAGGATAAGATTCAGTGACGTCGACACCAGGATTAGATCCACAGACGCTGGCAACAGGATTAGATCCAGTGACATAAACCAGGATCAGATCCAGTGAAGTTGACACCAGGATTACATACAGGGACGTTGACACCAGGATTAGATCCAGTTTCGTTGACACCAGGATTAGATCCAATGACGTTGATACCAGGATTAGATCCAGGGACGTTGACACCAGGATTAGATCCAGGGACGTTGAAACAGGATTAGATTTAGTTTCGTTGACACAAGGATTAGATCCAGTTTTCTTGACACCAGGATTAGATCCAGGGACGTTGACACCAGGATTAGATCCAGGGACGTTGACACCAGGATAAGATCCATTGACGTTGACACCAGGATTAGATCCAGTAACGATGACACCAGTATTAGATCCAGGGACGTTGAAACCAGGATCAGATCCAGGGAGGTTTACACCAGGTTCAGATCCAGTGACGTCGATACCATGATTAGATCCAGGGATGTTGAAACCAGTCTTAGATCCAGTGACGTTGACACCAGGGTTTGATCCAGTGACGTTGATACCAGGAATAGATCCAAGGAGGTTGACACCAGGATTAGATCCAGGGACATTGACACCAGTATTAGATCCAGGGACGTTGACTCCAGAATTAGATCCATGGACGTTGACACCAAGATTAGATCCAGGGACGTTGAAACCAGGATTAGTTCCAAGGACGTAGACACAGGGTCAGATCCATGGACGTTGACACCATGATTAGATACAGTAATGTTGACACCAGGATTAGATCCAGGGATGTTCGCACCAGATTTAGATCCAGGGACATTGACACCAGGATAAGATCCAGTGATGTTGACAGCAGGTTTAGATCCACGTACCATGACACCAGGAATAGAACCAGTGACGTTGACACCAGGATCAGATCCAGGGACGCTGACACCAGGATCAGATCCAGGGACGTTGAAACCAGGATTAGATCCAGTGACGTTGACACCAGGATAAGATCCTGGGACGTTGACACCAGGATTATATCCTGGGACGTTGACACCAGGCTTAGATCCTTGACGTTGACACCAGGATTAGATCCAGTGACGCTGACATCAGGATTAGATCCAGTGATGTTGACACCAGGAATAGATCCAGGGATGTTGACATCAGTATTAGATCCAATGACGTTGATACCAGGATTAGGTCCAGGGACGTTGACAAAAGGATTAGATCCAGGGACGTTGACACCAGGATAAGATTCAGTGACGTCGACACCAGGATTAGATCCACAGACGCTGGCAACAGGATTAGATCCAGTGACATAAACCAGGATCAGATCCAGTGAAGTTGACACCAGGATTAGATCCAATGACGTTGATACCAGGATTAGATCCAGGGACGTTGACACCAGGGTTAGATCCAGGGACGTTGAAACAGGATTTGATTTAGTTTCGTTGACACAAGGATTAGATCCAGTTTTCTTGACACCAGGATTAGATCCAGGGACGTTGACACCAGGATTAGATCCAGGGACGTTGACACCAGGATTAGATCCATTGACGTTGACACCAGGATTAGATCCAGTAACGATGACACCAGTATTAGATCCAGGGACGTCGAAACCAGGATCAGATCCTGGGAGGTTTACACCAGGTTCAGATCCAGTGACGTCGATACCATGATTAGATCCAGGGATGTTGAAACCAGTCTTAGATCCAGTGACGTTGACACCAGGGTTTGATCCAGTGACGTTGATACCAGGAATAGATCCAAGGAGGTTGACACCAGGATTAGATCCAGTGACGTTGACAACAGGATTAGATCCAGGGACGTTGATACCAGGATTAGATACAGAGACGTTGACACCAGGATTAGATCCAGTTTTGTTGACACCAGGATTAGACCCAGGGACGTTGACACCAGGATTAGATCCAGTGAGGTTGACACCAGGATTAGGCCCAGTGACGCTGACACCAGGTTTAGACACAGGGACGTTGACACCAGGATTAGATCCAGGGACGTGGATACCAGGATTAGATCCAGGGACGTTGACACCTGGATTAGATCCAGTGATGTTGACACCAGGATTGGATCCAGGGACGTTGACACCAAGATTAGATCCAGGGACGTGACACCAGGATAAGTTCCAATGACGTTGACACCAGAATTAGATCCAGGGACCATGACACCAGGATTAGATCCAGTGACGTTGACACAAGGATTAGAGCTAGGACGTTGACACCAGGATTAGATCCATTGACGTTGACACCAGGATTAATTCCAGGGTCGCTGACACCAGGATTAGATCAAGGGACGTTGACACCAGAATTAGATAGAGTGACGCTGACAACAGGATTAGATACAGGGAGGTTGACACCAGAATTAGAGCCAGGGACCTTGACACCAGTATAATATCCAGTGATGTTGACACCAGGATTAGATCCAGGGACCATGACACCAGGATTAGATCCAGGAACGTTGACACCAGAATTAGACCCAGGGACGTTGACACCATGATTAGTTCCATTGACGTTGACACCAGGATTAGATACAGGGACCATGACACCAGGATTATATACAGGGACGTTGACACCAGGATTAGATCCATTGACGTTGATACCAGGACTAGATCCAGTGATGCTGACACCAGGATTAGATCCAGTGACGTTGACACCAGGAATACATCCAGTGATGCTGACACCAGGATTAGATCCATTGACGTTGACACCAGGATTATATCCAGTGACGCTGAAACCAGTTTAGATCCATGGACGTTGACACCAGGATTAGATACAGTGACGCTGACACCAGGATTAGATCCAGGGACGTTGACACCAGAATTAGACCCAGGGACGTTGACACCAGGATATGAACCAGTGTCGTTGACACCAGGATTAGATCCAGTGACGCTGACACCAGGATCAGATCCATGACGGTGACACCAGGATTAGATCCAGGGACATTGACACCAGTATTAGATCCAGGGACGTTGACTCCAGAATTAGATCCATGGACGTTGACACCAGGATTAGATCCAGGGACGTTGAAACCAGGATTAGTTCCAAGGACGTAGACACAGGGTCAGATCCATGGACGTTGACACCATGATTAGATACAGTAATGTTGACACCAGGATTAGATCCAGGGACGTTCACACCAGATTTAGATCCAGGGACATTGACACCAGGATAAGATCCAGTGATGTTGACAGCAGGTTTAGATCCACGTACCATGACACCAGGAATAGAACCACTGACGTTGACACCAGGATCAGATCCAGGGACGCTGACACCAGGATCAGATCCATGACGTTGACACCAGGATTAGATCCAGGGATTTTGACACCAGGATTACATCCAGGGACGTTGACACAAGGATTAGATCCAGGGAAGGTGACTCCAGGATTAGTTCCAGAGACGTGGACAACAGGATTAGATCCAGGGACGTTGAATCCAGGATTAGAACCAGGGAAGATGACACCAGGATCAGAATCAGGGACGTTGACACCAGGATCAGATCCAGTGACGTTGACACCAGGATTAGATCCAGGGACGTTGAAACCTGGAATAGACCCAGGGACGTTGACACCAGGATCGGGTCCAGCGACGTTGACACCAGGGTGAGATCCAGTGACGTTGACACAAGGATCAGATCCATGACGTTGACACCAGGATAAGATCCAGTTACTTTGAAACCAGGATTAGATCTCGGAAAGTTGACACCAGGATCAGATCCAGTGACGTTGACACCAGGATTAGATCCAGGGACGTTAAAACCTGGAATAGACCCAGGGACGTTGACACCAGGATCGGGTCCAGCGACGTTGACACCAGGGTGAGATCCAGTGACGTTGACACAAGGATCAGATCCGTGACGTTGACACCAGGATAAGATCCAGTTACTTTGAAACCAGGATTAGATCTCGGAAAGTTGACACCAGGATTAGATCTAGGGACGTTGCCTCCAGGATTAGATCCAGGGACGTTGACACCAGGATTAGATACAGGGATGTTGAAACCAGGATTAGATCCAGGGACGTTGACACCAGGATCAGATCCAGGGACGTTGACTCCAGGATCAGATCCAGTGACGTTGACACCAGGATCAGATCCAGGGACGTTGAAACCAGGATTAGATCCAGTGACGTTGACACCAGGATAAGATCCTGGGACGTTGACACCAGGATTATATCCTGGGACGTTGACACCAGGCTTAGATCCTTGACGTTGACACCAGGATTAGATCCAGTGACGCTGACATCAGGATTAGATCCAGTGATGTTGACACCAGGAATAGATCCAGGGATGTTGACATCAGTATTAGATCCAATGACGTTGATACCAGGATTAGGTCCAGGGACGTTGACAAAAGGATTAGATCCAGGGACGATGACACCAGGATAGGATTCAGTGACGTCGACACCAGGATTAGATCCACAGACGCTGGCAACAGGATTAGATCCAGTGACATAAACCAGGATCAGATCCAGTGAAGTTGACACCAGGATTACATACAGGGACGTTGACACCAGGATTAGATCCAGTTTCGTTGACACCAGGATTAGATCCAATGACGTTGATACCAGGATTAGATCCAGGGACGTTGACACCAGGGTTAGATTAAGGGACGTTGAAACAGGATTAGATTTAGTTTCGTTGACACAAGGATTAGATCCAGTTTCCTTGACACCAGGATTAGATCCAGGGACGTTGACACCAGGATTAGATCCAGGGACGTTGACACCAGGATTAGATCCATTGACGTTGACACCAGGATTAGATCCAGTAACGATGACACCAGTATTAGATCCAGGGACGTCGAAACCAGGATCAGATCCAGGGAGGTTTACACCAGGTTCAGATCCAGTGACGTCGATACCATGATTAGATCCAGGGATGTTGAAACCAGTCTTAGATCCAGTGACGTTGACACCAGGGTTTGATCCAGTGACGTTGATACCAGGAATAGATCCAAGGAGGTTGACACCAGGATTAGATCCAGTGACGTTGACAACAGGATTAGATCCAGGGACGTTGATACCAGGATTAGATCCAGAGACGTTGACACCAGGATTAGATCCAGTTTTGTTGACACCAGGATTAGTCCCAGGGACGTTGACACCAGGATTAGATCCAGTGAGGTTGACACCAGGATTAGGCCCAGTGACGCTGACACCAGGTTTAGACACAGGGACGTGGATACCAGGATTAGATCCAGGGACGTTGACACCTGGATTAGATCCAGTGATGTTGACACCAGGATTGGATCCAGGGACGTTGACACCAAGATTGGATCCAGGGACGTTGACACCAAGATTAGATCCAGGGACGTGACACCAGGATAAGTTCCAATGACGTTGACACCAGAATTAGATCCAGGGACCATGACACCAGGATTAGATCCAGTGACGTTGACACAAGGATTAGAGCTAGGACGTTGACACCAGGATTAGTTCCATTGACGTTGACACCAGGATTAATTCCAGGGTCGCTGACACCAGGATTAGATCAAGGGACGTTGACACCAGAATTAGATCGAGTGACGCTGACAACAGGATTAGATACAGGGAGGTTGACACCAGAATTAGACCCAGGGACCTTGACACCAGTATAAGATCCAGTGATGCTGACACCAGTATTAGATCCAGGGACCATGACACCAGGATTAGATCCAGGAACGTTGACACCAGAATTAGACCCAGGGACGTTGACACCATGATTAGTTCCATTGATGTTGACACCAGGATTAGATACAGGGACCATGACACCAGGATTATATACAGGGACGTTGACACCAGGATTAGATCCATTGACGTTGATACCAGGATTAGATCCAGTGATGCTGACACCAGGATTAGATCCAGTGACGTTGACACCAGGAATACATCCAGTGATGCTGACACCAGGATTAGATCCATTGACGTTAACACAGGATTATATCCAGTGACGCTGAAACCATTTTAGATCCATGGACGTTGACACCAGGATTAGATACAGTGACGCTGACACCAGGATTAGATCCAGGGACGTTGACACCAGAATTAGACCCAGGGACGTTGACACCAGGATATGAACCAGTGTCGTTGACACCAGGATTAGATCCAGTGACGCTGACACCAGGATCAGATCCATGACGGTGACACCAGGATTAGATCCAGGGACATTGACACCAGTATTAGATCCAGGGACGTTGACTCCAGAATTAGATCCATGGACGATGACACCAGGATTAGATCCAGGGACGTTGAAACCAGGATTTGTTCCAAGGACGTAGACACAGGGTCAGATCCAGTGACTTTGACACCAGGATTAGATGCAGGGACATTGAAACCAGGATTAGATCCAGTGACGTTGACACCAGAATTAGATCCAGGGATGGTGACACCAGTATTAGATCCAGGGACGTTGACTCCAGGATTAGAATCAGGGAAGTTGACACCAGAATTCGATCTAGGGACGTTGACACCAGGATTAGATCCAGTGACGATTACACCAGGATTAGATCAAGGGACGTTGACACCAAGATTAGATCAAGGGACGTTGACACCAGGATTAGATCCATTGACGTTGACAGCAGGATTAGATCCAGTGACGCTGACACCAGTATGAGATCCAGGGACGTAGAAACCAAGATCAGGTCCAGGAACGTTGACACCAGGATCAGATCGAGTGACGTTGGCACCTGGATCATATCCAGTGACGTTGACACCAGCATCAGATCCAGGGACGTTAAAACCAGGATTAGATCCAGTGATGTAAACACCAGGATTAGATCCAGTGACGTTGAAACCAGGATCAGATCCAGGGACGTTGACACCAGGATTAGATCCAGGGACGTTGACACCAGGATCAGATCCAGGGACGTTGACACCAGGATCAGATCCAGTGACTTTGACATCAGGATTAGATGCAGGGACATTGAAACCAGGATTAGATACAGGGACGTTGACACCAGGATTAGATCCAGGGACGTTGAAACAGGATTAGATTTAGTTTCGTTGACACAAGGATTAGATCCAGTTTCCTTGACACCAGGATTAGATCCAGGGACGTTGACACCAGGATTAGATCCAGGGACGTTGACACCAGGATTAGATCCAGTTTTGTTGACACCAGGATTAGACCCAGGGACGTTGACACCAGGATTAGATCCAGTGAGGTTGACACCAGGATTAGGCCCAGTGACGCTGACACCAGGTTTAGACACAGGGACGTTGACACCAGGATTAGATCCAGGGACGTTGACACCAGGATTAGAGCCAGGGACGTTGACACCTGGATTAGATCCAGTGATGTTGACACCAGGATTGGATCCAGGGACGTTGACACCAAGATTAGATCCAGGGACGTGACACCAGGATAAGATCCAATGACATTGACACCAGAATTAGATCCAGGGACCATGACACAAGGATTAGATCCAGTGACGTTGACACAAGGATTAGAGCTAGGACGTTGACACCAGGATTAGATCCATTGACGTTGACACCAGGATTAATTCCAGGGTCGCTGACACCAGGATTAGATCAAGGGACGTTGACACCAGAATTAGATCGAGTGACGCTGACAACAGGATTAGATACAGGGAGGTTGACACCAGAATTAGACCCAGGGACCTTGACACCAGTATAAGATCCAGTGATGTTGACACCAGGATTAGATCCAGGGACCATGACACCAGGATTAGATCCAGGAACGTTGACACCAGAATTAGACCCAGGGACGTTGACACATGATTAGTTCCATTGACGTTGACACCAGGATTAGATACAGGGACCATGACACCAGGATTATATACAGGGACGTTGACACCAGGATTAGATCCATTGACGTTGATACCACGATTAGATCCAGTGATGCTGACACCAGGATTAGATCCAGTGACGTTGACACCAGGAATACATCCAGTGATGCTGACACCAGGATTAGATCCATTGACGTTGACACCAGGATTATATCCAGTGACGCTGAAACCAGTTTAGATCCATGGACGTTGACACCAGGATTAGATACAGTGACGCTGACACCAGGATTAGATCCAGGGACGTTGACACCAGAATTAGACCCAGGGACGTTGACACCAGGATATGAACCAGTGTCGTTGACACCAGGATTAGATCCAGTGACGCTGACACCAGGATCAGATCCATGACGTTGACACCAGGATTAGAACCAGGGACATTGACACCAGTATTAGATCCAGGGACGTTGACTCCAGAATTAGATCCATGGACGTTGACACCAGGATTAGATCCAGGGACGTTGAAACCAGGATTAGTTCCAAGGACGTAGACACAGGGTCAGATCCATGGACGTTGACACCATGATTAGATACAGTAATGTTGACACCAGGATTAGATCCAGGGACGTTCACACCAGATTTAGATCCAGGGACATTGACACCAGGATAAGATCCAGTGATGTTGACAGCAGGTTTAGATCCACGTAACATGACACCAGGAATAGATCCAGTGACGTTGACACCAGGATCAGATCCAGGGACGCTGACACCAGGATCAGATCCATGACGTTGACACCAGGATTAGATCCAGGGATTTTGACACCAGGATTACATCCAGGGACGTTGACACAAGGATTAGATCCAGGGAAGGTGACTCCAGGATTAGATCCAGAGACATGGACAACAGGATTAGATCCAGGGACGTTGAATCCAGGATTAGAACCAGGGAAGATGACACCAGGATCAGAACCAGGGACGTTGACACCAGGATCAGATCCAGTGACGTTGACACCAGGATTAGATCCAGGGACGTTGAAACCTGGAATAGACCCAGGGACGTTGACACCAGGATTCGGGTCCAGCGACGTTGACACCAGGGTGAGATCCAGTGACGTTGACACAAGGATCAGATCCATTACGTTGACACCAGGATAAGATCCAGTTACTTTGACACCAGGATTAGATCTCGGAAAGTTGACACCAGGATTAGATCTAGGGACGTTGCCTCCAGGATTAGATCCAGGGACGTTGACACCAGGATTAGATACAGGGACGTTGAAACCAGGATTAGATCCAGGGACGTTGACACCAGGATCAGATCCAGGGACGTTGACACTAGGGTCAGATCCAGTGACTTTGACACCAGGATTAGATGCAGGGACATTGAAACCAGGATTAGATACAGGGACGTTGACACCAGGATTAGATCCAGTGTCATTGACAACAGGATTAGATCCAGGGACGTTTATGCCAGGATTAGATCGAGGGACGTGGACACCAGGATTAGATCCAGTTTCGTTGACACCGCGATTAAATTCAGGTACGTTGACACCAGGATCAGATCCAGGGACGTTGACACCAGGATCAGATCCAGTGACGCCTACACCAGGATCAGATCCAGGGACGTTGAAACCAGGATTAGATCCAGTGACGTTGACACCAGGATTAGATCCAGGGATGGTGACACCAGTATTAGATCCAGGGATGTTGACTCCAGGATTAGAATCAGGGAAGTTGACACCAGAATTCGATCTAGGGACGTTGACACCAGGATTAGATCCAGTGACGATTACACCAGGATTAGATCAAGGGACGTTGACACCAAGATTAGATCAAGGGAGTTGACACCAGGATTAGATCCATTGACGTTGACAGCAGGATAAGATCCAGTGACGCTGACACCAGGATGAGATCCAGGGACGTTGAAACCAAGATCAGGTCCAGGAACGTTGACACCAGGATCAGATCGAGTGACGTTGGCACCTGGATCATATCCAGTGACGTTGACACCAGGATCAGATCCAGGGACGTTAAAACCAGGATTAGATCCAGTGATGTAAACACCAGGATTAGATCCAGTGACGTTGAAACCAGGATTAGATCCAGGGACGTTGACACCAGGATTAGATCCAGGGACGTTGACACCAGGATCAGATCCAGGGACGTTGACACCAGGATCAGATCCACTGACTTTGACATCAGGATTAGATGCAGGGACATTGAAACCAGGATTAGATACAGGGACGTTGACACCAGGATTAGATGCAGTGTCATTGACAACAGGATTAGATCCAGGGACCTTGATGCCAGGATTAGATCGAGGGACGTGGACACCAGGAATAGATCCAGTTTCGTTGACACCGCGATTAGATTCAGGTACGTTGACACCAGGATCAGATCCAGGGACGTTGACACCAGGATCAGATATAGGGACTTTTACACCAGGATCAGATCCGGTGACGCCTACACCAGGATCAGATCCAGGGACGTTGAAACCAGGATTAGATCCAGTGACTTTGACACCAGAATTATCCAGGGATGGTGACACCAGTATTAGATCCAGGGACGTTGACTCCAGGATTAGAATCAGGGAAGTTGACACCAGAATTCGATCTAGGGACGTTGACACCAGGATTAGATCCAGTGACGATTACACCAGGATTAGATCAAGGGACGTTGACACCAATATTAGATCAAGGGACGTTGACACCAGGATTAGATCCATTGACGTTGACAGCAGGATTAGATCCAGTGACGCTGACACCAGGATGAGATCCAGGGACGTTGAAACCAAGATCAGGTCCAGGAACGTTGACACCAGGATCAGATCGAGTGACGTTGGCACCTGGATCATATCCAGTGATGTTGACACCAGGATCAGATCCAGGGACGTTAAAACCAGGATTAGATCCAGTGATGTAAACACCAGGATTAGATCCAGTGACGTTGAAACCAGGATTAGATCCAGGGACGTTGACACCAGGATTAGATACAGGGACGTTGACTCCAGGATTAGATCCAGGGACGTTGACACCAGAATTAGACCTAGGGACGTTGACACCAGGATTACATCCAGGACGTTGACAGCAGGATTATATCCAGTGACTTCACACCAGGATTAGGTCCAGGGACGTTGAAAAAAGGATTAGAACCAGGGACATTGACCTCAGGATAAGGTCCAGTTACGTTGACACCAGGATTCGATCCAGTGACGATGACACCAGGATCAGATCCATGACGTTGACACCAGGATTAGATCCAGGGATTTTGACACCAGGATTACATCCAGGGATGTTGACACAAGGATTAGATCCAGGGAAGGTGACTCCAGGATTAGATCCAGAGACGTGGACAACAGGATTAGATCCAGGGACGTTGAATCCAGGATTAGAACCAGGGAAGATGACACCAGGTTCAGAACCAGGGACGTTGACACCAGGATCAGATCCAGTGACGTTGACACCAGGATTAGATCCAGGGACGTTGAAACCTGGAATAGACCCAGGAACGTTGACACCAGGATCGGGTCCAGGGATGTTGACAACAGGGTGAGATACAGTGACGTTGACACAAGGATCAGATCCATGACGTTGACACCAGGATAAGATCCAGTTACTTAGACACCAGGATTAGATCCCGGAAAGTTGACACCAGGATTAGATCTAGGGACGTTGCCTCCAGGATTAGATCCAGGGATGTTGACACCAGGATTAGATACAGGGACCATGACACCAGGATTATATACAGGGACGTTGACACCAGGATTAGATCCATTGACGTTGATACCAGGATTAGATCCAGTGATGCTGACACCAGGATTAGATCCAGTGACATTGACACCAGGAATACATCCAGTGATGCTGACACCAGGATTAGATCCATTGACGTTAACACAGGATTATATCCAGTGACGCTGAAACCATTTTAGATCCATGGACGTTGACACCAGGATTAGATACAGTGACGCTGACACCAGGATTAGATCCAGGGACGTTGACACCAGAATTAGACCCAGGGACGTTGACACCAGGATATGAACCAGTGTCGTTGACACCAGGATTAGATCCAGTGACGCTGACACCAGGATCAGATCCATGACGGTGACACCAGGATTAGATCCAGGGACATTGACACCAGTATTAGATCCAGGGACGTTGACTCCAGAATTAGATCCATGGACGTTGACACCAGGATTAGATCCAGGGACGTTGAAACCAGGATTTGTTCCAAGGACGTAGACACAGGGTCAGATCCAGTGACTTTGACACCAGGATTAGATGCAGGGACATTGAAACCAGGATTAGATCCAGTGACGTTGACACCAGGATTAGATCCAGGGATGGTGACACCAGTATTAGATCCAGGGACGTTGACTCCAGGATTAGAATCAGGGAAGTTGACACCAGAATTCGATCTAGGGACGTTGACACCAGGATTAGATCCAGTGACGATTACACCAGGATTAGATCAAGGGACGTTGACACCAAGATTAGATCAAGGGACGTTGACACCAGGATTAGATCCATTGACGTTGACAGCAGGATTAGATCCAGTGACGCTGACACCAGTATGAGATCCAGGGACGTTGAAACCAAGATCAGGTCCAGGAACATTGACACCAGGATCAGATCGAGTGACGTTGGCACCTGGATCATATCCAGTGACGTTGACACCAGCATCAGATCCAGGGACGTTAAAACCAGGATTAGATCCAGTGATGTAAACACCAGGATTAGATCCAGTGACGTTGAAACCAGGATTAGATCCAGGGACGTTGACACCAGGATTAGATCCAGGGACGTTGACACCAGGATCAGATCCAGGGACGTTGACACCAGGATCAGATCCAGTGACTTTGACATCAGGATTAGATGCAGGGACATTGAAACCAGGATTAGATACAGGGACGTTGACACCAGGATTAGATCCAGGGACGTTGAAACAGGATTAGATTTAGTTTCGTTGACACAAGGATTAGATCCAGTTTCCTTGACACCAGGATTAGATCCAGGGACGTTGACACCAGGATTAGATCCAGGGACGTTGACACCAGGATTAGATCCAGTTTTGTTGACACCAGGATTAGACCCAGGGACGTTGACACCAGGATTAGATCCAGTGAGGTTGACACCAGGATTAGGCCCAGTGACGCTGACACCAGGTTTAGACACAGGGACGTTGACACCAGGATTAGATCCAGGGACGTTGACACCAGGATTAGAGCCAGGGACGTTGACACCTGGATTAGATCCAGTGATGTTGACACCAGGATCAGATCCAGGGACGTTGACACCAGGATCAGATCCAGTGACTTTGACATCAGGATTAGATGCAGGGACATTGAAACCAGGATTAGATACAGGGACCATGACACCAGGATTAGATCCAGGGACGTTGAAACAGGATTAGATTTAGTTTCGTTGACACAAGGATTAGATCCAGTTTCCTTGACACCAGGATTAGATCCAGGGACGTTGACACCAGGATTAGATCCAGGGACGTTGACACCAGGATTAGATCCAGTTTTGTTGACACCAGGATTAGACCCAGGGACGTTGACACCAGGATTAGATCCAGTGAGGTTGACACCAGGATTAGGCCCAGTGACGCTGACACCAGGTTTAGACACAGGGACGTTGACACCAGGATTAGATCCAGGGACGTTGACACCAGGATTAGAGCCAGGGACGTTGACACCTGGATTAGATCCAGTGATGTTGACACCAGGATTGGATCCAGGGACTTTGACACCAAGATTAGATCCAGGGACGTGACACCAGGATAAGATCCAATGACATTGACACCAGAATTAGATCCAGGGACCATGACACCAGGATTAGATCCAGTGACGTTGACACAAGGATTAGAGCTAGGACGTTGACACCAGGATTAGATCCATTGACGTTGACACCAGGATTAATTCCAGGGTCGCTGACACCAGGATTAGATCAAGGGACGTTGACACCAGAATTAGATCGAGTGACGCTGACAACAGGATTAGATACAGGGAGGTTGACACCAGAATTAGACCCAGGGACCTTGACACCAGTATAAGATCCAGTGATGTTGACACCAGGATTAGATCCAGGGACCATGACACCAGGATTAGATCCAGGAACGTTGACACCAGAATTAGACCCAGGGACGTTGACACATGATTAGTTCCATTGACGTTGACACCAGGATTAGATACAGGGACCATGACACCAGGATTATATACAGGGACGTTGACACCAGGATTAGATCCATTGACGTTGATACCACGATTAGATCCAGTGATGCTGACACCAGGATTAGATCCAGTGACGTTGACACCAGGATTAGATCCATTGACGTTGATACCACGATTAGATCCAGTGATGCTGACACCAGGATTAGATCCAGTGACGTTGACACCAGGAATACATCCAGTGATGCTGACACCAGGATTAGATCCATTGACGTTGACACCAGGATTATATCCAGTGACGCTGAAACCAGTTTAGATCCATGGACGTTGACACCAGGATTAGATACAGTGACGCTGACACCAGGATTAGATCCAGGGACGTTGACACCAGAATTAGACCCAGGGACGTTGACACCAGGATATGAACCAGTGTCGTTGACACCAGGATTAGATCCAGTGACGCTGACACCAGGATCAGATCCATGACGTTGACACCAGGATTAGATCCAGGGACATTGACACCAGTATTAGATCCAGGGACGTTGACTCCAGAATTAGATCCATGGACGTTGACACCAGGATTAGATCCAGGGACGTTGAAACCAGGATTAGTTCCAAGGACGTAGACACAGGGTCAGATCCATGGACGTTGACACCATGATTAGATACAGTAATGTTGACACCAGGATTAGATCCAGGGACGTTCACACCAGATTTAGATCCAGGGACATTGACACCAGGATAAGATCCAGTGATGTTGACAGCAGGTTTAGATCCACGTAACATGACACCAGGAATAGATCCAGTGACGTTGACACCAGGATCAGATCCAGGGACGCTGACACCAGGATCAGATCCATGACGTTGACACCAGGATTAGATCCAGGGATTTTGACACCAGGATTACATCCAGGGACGTTGACACAAGGATTAGATCCAGGGAAGGTGACTCCAGGATTAGATCCAGAGACATGGACAACAGGATTAGATCCAGGGACGTTGAATCCAGGATTAGAACCAGGGAAGATGACACCAGGATCAGAACCAGGGACGTTGACACCAGGATCAGATCCAGTGACGTTGACACCAGGATTAGATCCAGGGACGTTGAAACCTGGAATAGACCCAGGGACGTTGACACCAGGATTCGGGTCCAGCGACGTTGACACCAGGGTGAGATCCAGTGACGTTGACACAAGGATCAGATCCATGACGTTGACACCAGGATAAGATCCAGTTACTTTGACACCAGGATTAGATCTCGGAAAGTTGACACCAGGATTAGATCTAGGGACGTTGCCTCCAGGATTAGATCCAGGGACGTTGACACCAGGATTAGATACAGGGACGTTGAAACCAGGATTAGATCCAGGGACGTTGACACCAGGATCAGATCCAGGGACGTTGACACTAGGGTCAGATCCAGTGACTTTGACACCAGGATTAGATGCAGGGACATTGAAACCAGGATTAGATACAGGGACGTTGACACCAGGATTAGATCCAGTGTCATTGACAACAGGATTAGATCCAGGGACGTTTATGCCAGGATTAGATCGAGGGACGTGGACACCAGGATTAGATCCAGTTTCGTTGACACCGCGATTAAATTCAGGTACGTTGACACCAGGATCAGATCCAGGGACGTTGACACCAGGATCAGATCCAGTGACGCCTACACCAGGATCAGATCCAGGGACGTTGAAACCAGGATTAGATCCAGTGACGTTGACACCAGGATTAGATCCAGGGATGGTGACACCAGTATTAGATCCAGGGATGTTGACTCCAATATTAGAATCAGGGAAGTTGACACCAGAATTCGATCTAGGGACGTTGACACCAGGATTAGATCCAGTGATGATTACACCAGGATTAGATCAAGGGACGTTGACACCAAGATTAGATCAAGGGAGTTGACACCAGGATTAGATCCATTGACGTTGACAGCAGGATTAGATCCAGTGACGCTGACACCAGGATGAGATCCAGGGACGTTGAAACCAAGATCAGGTCCAGGAACGTTGACACCAGGATCAGATCGAGTGACGTTGGCACCTGGATCATATCCAGTAACGTTGACACCAGGATCAGATCCAGGGACGTTAAAACCAGGATTAGATCCAGTGATGTAAACACCAGGATTAGATCCAGTGACGTTGAAACCAGGATTAGATCCAGGGACGTTGACACCAGGATTAGATCAGGGACGTTGACTCCAGGATCAGATCCAGGGACGTTGACACCAGGATCAGATCCACTGACTTTGACATCAGGATTAGATGCAGGGACATTGAAACCAGGATTAGATACAGGGACGTTGACACCAGGATTAGATGCAGTGTCATTGACAACAGGATTAGATCCAGGGACCTTGATGCCAGGATTAGATCGAGGGACGCGGACACCAGGAATAGATCCAGTTTCGTTGACACCGCGATTAGATTCAGGTACGTTGACACCAGGATCAGATCCAGGGACGTTGACACCAGGATCAGATATAGGGACTTTTACACCAGGATCAGATCCGGTGACGCCTACACCAGGATCAGATCCAGGGACGTTGAAACCAGGATTAGATCCAGTGACTTTGACACCAGAATTATCCAGGGATGGTGACACCAGTATTAGATCCAGGGACGTTGACTCCAGGATTAGAATCAGGGAAGTTGACACCAGAATTCGATCTAGGGACGTTGACACCAGGATTAGATCCAGTGACGATTACACCAGGATTAGATCAAGGGACGTTGACACCAATATTAGATCAAGGGACGTTGACACCAGGATTAGATCCATTGACGTTGACAGCAGGATTAGTTCCAGTGACGCTGACACCAGGATGAGATCCAGGGACGTTGAAACCAAGATCAGGTCCAGGAACGTTGACACCAGGATCAGATCGAGTGACGTTGGCACCTGGATCATATCCAGTGATGTTGACACCAGGATCAGATCCAGGGACGTTAAAACCAGGATTAGATCCAGTGATGTAAACACCAGGATTAGATCCAGTGACGTTGAAACCAGGATTAGATCCAGGGACGTTGACACCAGGATTAGATCAGGGACGTTGACTCCAGGATTAGATCCAGGGACGTTGACACCAGAATTAGACCTAGGGACGTTGACACCAGGATTACATCCAGGACGTTGACAGCAGGATTATATCCAGTGACTTCACACCAGGATTAGGTCCAGGGACGTTGAAAAAAGGATTAGAACCAGGGACATTGACCTCAGGATAAGGTCCAGTTACGTTGACACCAGGATTCGATCCAGTGACGATGACACCAGGATCAGATCCATGACGTTGACACCAGGATTAGATCCAGGGATTTTGACACCAGGATTACATCCAGGGATGTTGACACAAGGATTAGATCCAGGGAAGGTGACTCCAGGATTAGATCCAGAGACGTGGACAACAGGATTAGATCCAGGGACGTTGAATCCAGGATTAGAACCAGGGAAGATGACACCAGGTTCAGAACCAGGGACGTTGACACCAGGATCAGATCCAGTGACGTTGACACCAGGATTAGATCCAGGGACGTTGAAACCTGGAATAGACCCAGGAACGTTGACACCAGGATCGGGTCCAGGGATGTTGACACCAGGGTGAGATACAGTGACGTTGACACAAGGATCAGATCCATGACGTTGACACCAGGATAAGATCCAGTTACTTAGACACCAGGATTAGATCCCGGAAAGTTGACACCAGGATTAGATCTAGGGACGTTGCCTCCAGGATTAGATCCAGGGATGTTGACACCAGGATTAGATACAGGGACGTTGAACCCAGGATTAGATCCAGGGACGTTGACACCAGAATCAGATCCAGGGACGTTGATACCAGGGTCAGATCCAGTAACTTTGACACCAGGATTAGATGCAGGGACATTGAAACCAGGATTAGATACAGGGACGTTGACACCATGATTAGATCCAGTGTCATTGACAACAGGATTAGATCCAGGGACGTTGATGCCGGGATTAGATCGAGGGACGTGGACACCAGGATTAGATCCAGTTTCGTTGACACCGCGATTAGATTCAGGTACGTTGACACCAGGATCAGATCCAGGGACGTTGACACCAGGATCAGATCCGGGGACGTTGACACCAGGATCAGATCCGGGGACGCCTACAGCAGGATCAAATCCAGGGACGTTGAAACCAGGATTAAATCCAGTGACGTTGACACCAGGATTAGATCCAGGGATGGTGACACCAGTATTAGATCCAGGGACGTTGACTCCAGGATTAGAATCAGGGAAGTTGACACCAGTATTCGATCTAGGGACGTTGACACGAGGATTAGATCCAGGGACGTTGACAGCAGGATTAGATCCAGTGACTTTGACACCAGGCTTAGGTCCAGGGACGTTGAAAAAAGGATTAGATCCAGGGACGTTGACCTCAGGATAAGATCCAGTGACGTTGACACCAGGATTAGATCCAGTGACGATTACACCAGGATTAGATCAAGGGACGTTGACACCAAGATTAGATCAAGGGACGTTGACACCAGGATTAGATCCATTGACGTTGACAGCAGGAATAGATCCAGTGATGCTGACACCAGGATGAGATCCAGGGACGTTGAAACCAAGATCAGGTCCAGGAACGTTGACACTAGGATCAGATCGAGTGACGTTGGCACCTGGATCATATCCAGTGACGTTGACACCAGGATCAGATCCAGGGACGTTAAAACCAGGATTAGATCCAGTGATGTAAACACCAGGATTAGATCCAGTGACGTTGAAACCAGGATTAGATCCAGGGACGTTGACACCAGATTTAGATCCAGGGACGTTTATGCCAGGATTAGATCGAAGGACGTGGACACCAGGATTAGATCCAGTTTCGTTGACACCGCGATTAGATTCAGGTACGTTGACACCAGGATCAGATCCAGGGACGTTGACACCAGGATCAGATCCGGTGACGCCTACACCAGGATCAGATCCAGGGACGTTGAAACCAGGATTAGATCCAGTGACGTTGACACCAGGATTAGATCCAGGGATGGTGACACCAGTATTAGATCCAGGGACGTTGACTCCAGGATTAGAATCAGGGAAGTTGACACCAGAATTCGATCTAGGGACGTTGACACCAGGATTAGATCCAGTGACGATTACACCAGGATTAGATCAAGGGACGTTGACACCAAGATTAGATCAAGGGACGTTGACACCAGGATTAGATCCATTGACGTTGACAGCAGGATTAGATCCAGTGACGCTGACACCTGGATGAGATCCAGGGACGTTGAAACCAAGATCAGGTCCAGGAACGTTGACACCAGGATCAGATCGAGTGACGTTGGCACCTGGATCATATCCAGTGACGTTGACACCAGGATCAGATCCAGGGATGTTAAAACCAGGATTAGATCCAGTGATGTAAACACCAGGATTAGATCCAGTGATGTTGAAACCAGGATTAGATCCAGGGACGTTGACACCAGGATTATATCCAGGGACATTGACACCAGGATCAGATCCAGGGACGTTGACACCAGGATCAGATCCAGTGACTTTGACATCAGGATTAGATGCAGGGACATTGAAACCAGGATTAGATACAGGGACGTTGACACCAGGATTAGATGCAGTGTCATTGACAACAGGATTAGATCCAGGGACGTTGATGCCAGGATTAGATCGAGGGACGTGGACACCAGGATTAGATCCAGTTTCGTTGACACCGCGATTAGATTCAGGTACGTTGACACCAGGATCAGATCCAGGGACGTTGACACCAGGATCAGATCCAGGGACTTTTACACCAGGATCAGATCCGGTGACGCCTACACCAGGATCAGATCCAGGGACGTTGAAACCAGGATTAGATCCAGTGACTTTGATACCAGAATTAGATCCAGGGATGGTGACACCAGTATTAGATCCAGGGACGTTGACTCCAGGATTAGAATCAGGGAAGTTGACACCAGAATTCGATCTAGGGACGTTGACACCAGGATTAGATCCAGTGACGATTACACTAGGATTAGATCAAGGGACGTTGACACCAATATTAGATCAAGGGACGTTGACACCAGGATTAGATCCATTGACGTTGACAGCAGGATTAGATCCGGTGACGCCTACACCAGGATCAGATCCAGGGACGTTGAAACCAGGATTAGATCCAGTGACGTTGACAGCAGGATTAGATCCAGTGACGATTACACCAGGATGAGATCCAGGGACGTTGAAACCAAGATCAGGTCCAGGAACGTTGACACCAGGATCAGATCGAGTGACGTTGGCACCTGGATCATATCCAGTGATGTTGACACCAGGATCAGATCCAGGGACGTTAAAACCAGGATTAGATCCAGTGATGTAAACACCAGGATTAGATCCAGTGACGTTGAAACCAGGATTAGATCCAGGGACGTTGACACCAGGATTAGATCAGGGACGTTGACTCCAGGATTAGATCCAGGGACGTTGACACCAGAATTAGACCTAGGGACGTTGACACCAGGATTACATCCAGGACGTTGACAGCAGGATTATATCCAGTGACTTCACACCAGGATTAGGTCGAGGGACGTTGAAAAAAGGATTAGAACCAGGGACATTGACCTCAGGATAAGGTCCAGTTACGTTGACACCAGGATTCGATCCAGTGACGATGACACCAGGATCAGATCCATGACGTTGACACCAGGATTAGATCCAGGGATTTTGACAACAGGATTACATCCAGGGATGTTGACAGAAGGATTAGATCCAGGGAAGGTGACTCCAGGATTAGATCCAGAGACGTGGACAACAGGATTAGATCCAGGGACGTTGAATCCAGGATTAGAACCAGGGAAGATGACACCAGGTTCAGAACCAGGGACGTTGACACCAGGATCAGATTCAGTGACGTTGACACCAGGATTAGATCCAGGGACGTTGAAACCTGGAATAGACCCAGGAACGTTGACACCAGGATCGGGTCCAGGGATGTTGACAACAGGGTGAGATACAGTGACGTTGACACAAGGATCAGATCCATGACGTTGACACCAGGATAAGATCCAGTTACTTAGACACCAGGATTAGATCCCGGAAAGTTGACACCAGGATTAGATCTAGGGACGTTGCCTCCAGGATTAGATCCAGGGATGTTGACACCAGGATTAGATACAGGGACCATGACACCAGGATTATATACAGGGACGTTGACACCAGGATTAGATCCATTGACGTTGATACCAGGATTAGATCCAGTGATGCTGACACCAGGATTAGATCCAGTGACATTGACACCAGGAATACATCCAGTGATGCTGACACCAGGATTAGATCCATTGACGTTAACACAGGATTATATCCAGTGACGCTGAAACCATTTTAGATCCATGGACGTTGACACCAGGATTAGATACAGTGACGCTGACACCAGGATTAGATCCAGGGACGTTGACACCAGAATTAGACCCAGGGACGTTGACACCAGGATATGAACCAGTGTTGTTGACACCAGGATTAGATCCAGTGACGCTGACACCAGGATCAGATCCATGACGGTGACACCAGGATTAGATCCAGGGACATTGACACCAGTATTAGATCCAGGGACGTTGACTCCAGAATTATATCCATGGACGTTGACACCAGGATTAGATCCAGGGACGTTGAAACCAGGATTTGTTCCAAGGACGTAGACACAGGGTCAGATCCAGTGACTTTGACACCAGGATTAGATGCAGGGACATTGAAACCAGGATTAGATCCAGTGACGTTGACACCAGGATTAGATCCAGGGATGGTGACACCAGTATTAGATCCAGGGACGTTGACTCCAGGATTAGAATCAGGGAAGTTGACACCAGAATTCGATCTAGGGACGTTGACACCAGGATTAGATCCAGTGACGATTACACCAGGATTAGATCAAGGGACGTTGACACCAAGATTAGATCAAGGGACGTTGACACCAGGATTAGATCCATTGACGTTGACAGCAGGATTAGATCCAGTGACGCTGACACCAGTATGAGATCCAGGGACGTTGAAACCAAGATCAGGTCCAGGAACGTTGACACCAGGATCAGATCGAGTGACGTTGGCACCTGGATCATATCCAGTGACGTTGACACCAGCATCAGATCCAGGGACGTTAAAACCAGGATTAGATCCAGTGATGTAAACACCAGGATTAGATCCAGTGACGTTGAAACCAGGATTAGATCCAGGGACGTTGACACCAGGATTAGATCCAGGGACGTTGACACCAGGATCAGATCCAGGGACGTTGACACCAGGATCAGATCCAGTGACTTTGACATCAGGATTAGATGCAGGGACATTGAAACCAGGATTAGATACAGGGACGTTGACACCAGGATTAGATCCAGGGACGTTGAAACAGGATTAGATTTAGTTTCGTTGACACAAGGATTAGATCCAGTTTCCTTGACACCAGGATTAGATCCAGGGACGTTGACACCAGGATTAGATCCAGGGACGTTGACACCAGGATTAGATCCAGTTTTGTTGACACCAGGATTAGACCCAGGGACGTTGACACCAGGATTAGATCCAGTGAGGTTGACACCAGGATTAGGCCCAGTGACGCTGACACCAGGTTTAGACACAGGGACGTTGACACCAGGATTAGATCCAGGGACGTTGACACCAGGATTAGAGCCAGGGACGTTGACACCTGGATTAGATCCAGTGATGTTGACACCAGGATCAGATCCAGGGACGTTGACACCAGGATCAGATCCAGTGACTTTGACATCAGGATTAGATGCAGGGACATTGAAACCAGGATTAGATACAGGGACCATGACACCAGGATTAGATCCAGGGACGTTGAAACAGGATTAGATTTAGTTTCGTTGACACAAGGATTAGATCCAGTTTCCTTGACACCAGGATTAGATCCAGGGACGTTGACACCAGGATTAGATCCAGGGACGTTGACACCAGGATTAGATCCAGTTTTGTTGACACCAGGATTAGACCCAGGGACGTTGACACCAGGATTAGATCCAGTGAGGTTGACACCAGGATTAGGCCCAGTGACGCTGACACCAGGTTTAGACACAGGGACGTTGACACCAGGATTAGATCCAGGGACGTTGACACCAGGATTAGAGCCAGGGACGTTGACACCTGGATTAGATCCAGTGATGTTGACACCAGGATTGGATCCAGGGACTTTGACACCAAGATTAGATCCAGGGACGTGACACCAGGATAAGATCCAATGACATTGACACCAGAATTAGATCCAGGGACCATGACACCAGGATTAGATCCAGTGACGTTGACACAAGGATTAGAGCTAGGACGTTGACACCAGGATTAGATCCATTGACGTTGACACCAGGATTAATTCCAGGGTCGCTGACACCAGGATTAGATCAAGGGACGTTGACACCAGAATTAGTTCGAGTGACGCTGACAACAGGATTAGATACAGGGAGGTTGACACCAGAATTAGACCCAGGGACCTTGACACCAGTATAAGATCCAGTGATGTTGACACCAGGATTAGATCCAGGGACCATGACACCAGGATTAGATCCAGGAACGTTGACACCAGAATTAGACCCAGGGACGTTGACACATGATTAGTTCCATTGACGTTGACACCAGGATTAGATACAGGGACCATGACACCAGGATTATATACAGGGACGTTGACACCAGGATTAGATCCATTGACGTTGATACCACGATTAGATCCAGTGATGCTGACACCAGGATTAGATCCAGTGACGTTGACACCAGGATTAGATCCATTGACGTTGATACCACGATTAGATCCAGTGATGCTGACACCAGGATTAGATCCAGTGACGTTGACACCAGGAATACATCCAGTGATGCTGACACCAGGATTAGATCCATTGACGTTGACACCAGGATTATATCCAGTGACGCTGAAACCAGTTTAGATCCATGGACGTTGACACCAGGATTAGATACAGTGACGCTGACACCAGGATTAGATCCAGGGACGTTGACACCAGAATTAGACCCAGGGACGTTGACACCAGGATATGAACCAGTGTCGTTGACACCAGGATTAGATCCAGTGACGCTGACACCAGGATCAGATCCATGACGTTGACACCAGGATTAGATCCAGGGACATTGACACCAGTATTAGATCCAGGGACGTTGACTCCAGAATTAGATCCATGGACGTTGACACCAGGATTAGATCCAGGGACGTTGAAACCAGGATTAGTTCCAAGGACGTAGACACAGGGTCAGATCCATGGACGTTGACACCATGATTAGATACAGTAATGTTGACACCAGGATTAGATCCAGGGACGTTCACACCAGATTTAGATCCAGGGACATTGACACCAGGATAAGATCCAGTGATGTTGACAGCAGGTTTAGATCCACGTAACATGACACCAGGAATAGATCCAGTGACGTTGACACCAGGATCAGATCCAGGGACGCTGACACCAGGATCAGATCCATGACGTTGACACCAGGATTAGATCCAGGGATTTTGACACCAGGATTACATCCAGGGACGTTGACACAAGGATTAGATCCAGGGAAGGTGACTCCAGGATTAGATCCAGAGACATGGACAACAGGATTAGATCCAGGGACGTTGAATCCAGGATTAGAACCAGGGAAGATGACACCAGGATCAGAACAAGGGACGTTGACACCAGGATCAGATCCAGTGACGTTGACACCAGGATTAGATCCAGGGACGTTGAAACCTGGAATAGACCCAGGGACGTTGACACCAGGATTCGGGTCCAGCGACGTTGACACCAGGGTGAGATCCAGTGACGTTGACACAAGGATCAGATCCATTACGTTGACACCAGGATAAGATCCAGTTACTTTGACACCAGGATTAGATCTCGGAAAGTTGACACCAGGATTAGATCTAGGGACGTTGCCTCCAGGATTAGATCCAGGGACGTTGACACCAGGATTAGATACAGGGACGTTGAAACCAGGATTAGATCCAGGGACGTTGACACCAGATTCAGATCCAGGGACGTTGACACTAGGGTCAGATCCAGTGACTTTGACACCAGGATTAGATGCAGGGACATTGAAACCAGGATTAGATACAGGGACGTTGACACCAGGATTAGATCCAGTGTCATTGACAACAGGATTAGATCCAGGGACGTTTATGCCAGGATTAGATCGAGGGACGTGGACACCAGGATTAGATCCAGTTTCGTTGACACCGCGATTAAATTCAGGTACGTTGACACCAGGATCAGATCCAGGGACGTTGACACCAGGATCAGATCCAGTGACGCCTACACCAGGATCAGATCCAGGGACGTTGAAACCAGGATTAGATCCAGTGACGTTGACACCAGGATTAGATCCAGGGATGGTGACACCAGTATTAGATCCAGGGATGTTGACTCCAATATTAGAATCAGGGAAGTTGACACCAGAATTCGATCTAGGGACGTTGACACCAGGATTAGATCCAGTGACGATTACACCAGGATTAGATCAAGGGACGTTGACACCAAGATTAGATCAAGGGAGTTGACACCAGGATTAGATCCATTGACGTTGACAGCAGGATTAGATCCAGTGACGCTAACACCAGGATGAGATCCAGGGACGTTGAAACCAAGATCAGGTCCAGGAACGTTGACACCAGGATCAGATCGAGTGACGTTGGCACCTGGATCATATCCAGTGACGTTGACACCAGGATCAGATCCAGGGACGTTAAAACCAGGATTAGATCCAGTGATGTAAACACCAGGATTAGATCCAGTGACGTTGAAACCAGGATTAGATCCAGGGACGTTGACACCAGGATTAGATCAGGGACGTTGACTCCAGGATCAGATCCAGGGACGTTGACACCAGGATCAGATCCACTGACTTTGACATCAGGATTAGATGCAGGGACATTGAAACCAGGATTAGATACAGGGACGTTGACACCAGGATTAGATGCAGTGTCATTGACAACAGGATTAGATCCAGGGACCTTGATGCCAGGATTAGATCGAGGGACGCGGACACCAGGAATAGATCCAGTTTCGTTGACACCGCGATTAGATTCAGGTACGTTGACACCAGGATCAGATCCAGGGACGTTGACACCAGGATCAGATATAGGGACTTTTACACCAGGATCAGATCCGGTGACGCCTACACCAGGATCAGATCCAGGGACGTTGAAACCAGGATTAGATCCAGTGACTTTGACACCAGAATTATCCAGGGATGGTGACACCAGTATTAGATCCAGGGACGTTGACTCCAGGATTAGAATCAGGGAAGTTGACACCAGAATTCGATCTAGGGACGTTGACACCAGGATTAGATCCAGTGACGATTACACCAGGATTAGATCAAGGGACGTTGACACCAATATTAGATCAAGGGACGTTGACACCAGGATTAGATCCATTGACGTTGACAGCAGGATTAGTTCCAGTGACGCTGACACCAGGATGAGATCCAGGGACGTTGAAACCAAGATCAGGTCCAGGAACGTTGACACCAGGATCAGATCGAGTGACGTTGGCACCTGGATCATATCCAGTGATGTTGACACCAGGATCAGATCCAGGGACGTTAAAACCAGGATTAGATCCAGTGATGTAAACACCAGGATTAGATCCAGTGACGTTGAAACCAGGATTAGATCCAGGGACGTTGACACCAGGATTAGATCAGGGACGTTGACTCCAGGATTAGATCCAGGGACGTTGACACCAGAATTAGACCTAGGGACGTTGACACCAGGATTACATCCAGGACGTTGACAGCAGGATTATATCCAGTGACTTCACACCAGGATTAGGTCCAGGGACGTTGAAAAAAGGATTAGAACCAGGGACATTGACCTCAGGATAAGGTCCAGTTACGTTGACACCAGGATTCGATCCAGTGACGATGACACCAGGATCAGATCCATGACGTTGACACCAGGATTAGATCCAGGGATTTTGACACCAGGATTACATCCAGGGATGTTGACACAAGGATTAGATCCAGGGAAGGTGACTCCAGGATTAGATCCAGAGACGTGGACAACAGGATTAGATCCAGGGACGTTGAATCCAGGATTAGAACCAGGGAAGATGACACCAGGTTCACAACCAGGGACGTTGACACCAGGATCAGATCCAGTGACGTTGACACCAGGATTAGATCCAGGGACGTTGAAACCTGGAATAGACCCAGGAACGTTGACACCAGGATCGGGTCCAGGGATGTTGACACCAGGGTGAGATACAGTGACGTTGACACAAGGATCAGATCCATGACGTTGACACCAGGATAAGATCCAGTTACTTAGACTCCAGGATTAGATCCCGGAAAGTTGACACCAGGATTAGATCTAGGGACGTTGCCTCCAGGATTAGATCCAGGGATGTTGACACCAGGATTAGATACAGGGACGTTGAACCCAGGATTAGATCCAGGGACGTTGACACCAGAATCAGATCCAGGGACGTTGATACCAGGGTCAGATCCAGTAACTTTGACACCAGGATTAGATGCAGGGACATTGAAACCAGGATTAGATACAGGGACGTTGACACCATGATTAGATCCAGTGTCATTGACAACAGGATTAGATCCAGGGACGTTGATGCCGGGATTAGATCGAGGGACGTGGACACCAGGATTAGATCCAGTTTCGTTGACACCGCGATTAGATTCAGGTACGTTGACACCAGGATCAGATCCAGGGACGTTGACACCAGGATCAGATCCGGGGACGTTGACACCAGGATCAGATCCGGGGACGCCTACAGCAGGATCAAATCCAGGGACGTTGAAACCAGGATTAAATCCAGTGACGTTGACACCAGGATTAGATCCAGGGATGGTGACACCAGTATTAGATCCAGGGACGTTGACTCCAGGATTAGAATCAGGGAAGTTGACACCAGTATTCGATCTAGGGACGTTGACACGAGGATTAGATCCAGGGACGTTGACAGCAGGATTAGATCCAGTGACTTTGACACCAGGCTTAGGTCCAGGGACGTTGAAAAAAGGATTAGATCCAGGGACGTTGACCTCAGGATAAGATCCAGTGACGTTGACACCAGGATTAGATCCAGTGACGATTACACCAGGATTAGATCAAGGGACGTTGACACCAAGATTAGATCAAGGGACGTTGACACCAGGATTAGATCCATTGACGTTGACAGCAGGAATAGATCCAGTGATGCTGACACCAGGATGAGATCCAGGGACGTTGAAACCAAGATCAGGTCCAGGAACGTTGACACTAGGATCAGATCGAGTGACGTTGGCACCTGGATCATATCCAGTGACGTTGACACCAGGATCAGATCCAGGGACGTTAAAACCAGGATTAGATCCAGTGATGTAAACACCAGGATTAGATCCAGTGACGTTGAAACCAGGATTAGATCCAGGGACGTTGACACCAGATTTAGATCCAGGGACGTTTATGCCAGGATTAGATCGAAGGACGTGGACACCAGGATTAGATCCAGTTTCGTTGACACCGCGATTAGATTCAGGTACGTTGACACCAGGATCAGATCCAGGGACGTTGACACCAGGATCAGATCCGGTGACGCCTACACCAGGATCAGATCCAGGGACGTTGAAACCAGGATTAGATCCAGTGACGTTGACACCAGGATTAGATCCAGGGATGGTGACACCAGTATTAGATCCAGGGACGTTGACTCCAGGATTAGAATCAGGGAAGTTGACACCAGAATTCGATCTAGGGACGTTGACACCAGGATTAGATCCAGTGACGATTACACCAGGATTAGATCAAGGGACGTTGACACCAAGATTAGATCAAGGGACGTTGACACCAGGATTAGATCCATTGACGTTGACAGCAGGATTAGATCCAGTGACGCTGACACCTGGATGAGATCCAGGGACGTTGAAACCAAGATCAGGTCCAGGAACGTTGACACCAGGATCAGATCGAGTGACGTTGGCACCTGGATCATATCCAGTGACGTTGACACCAGGATCAGATCCAGGGATGTTAAAACCAGGATTAGATCCAGTGATGTAAACACCAGGATTAGATCCAGTGATGTTGAAACCAGGATTAGATCCAGGGACGTTGACACCAGGATCAGATCCAGGGACGTTGACACCAGGATCAGATCCAGTGACTTTGACATCAGGATTAGATGCAGGGACATTGAAACCAGGATTAGATACAGGGACGTTGACACCAGGATTAGATGCAGTGTCATTGACAACAGGATTAGATCCAGGGACGTTGATGCCAGGATTAGATCGAGGGACGTGGACACCAGGATTAGATCCAGTTTCGTTGACACCGCGATTAGATTCAGGTACGTTGACACCAGGATCAGATCCAGGGACGTTGACACCAGGATCAGATCCAGGGACTTTTACACCAGGATCAGATCCGGTGACGCCTACACCAGGATCAGATCCAGGGACGTTGAAACCAGGATTAGATCCAGTGACTTTGATACCAGAATTAGATCCAGGGATGGTGACACCAGTATTAGATCCAGGGACGTTGACTCCAGGATTAGAATCAGGGAAGTTGACACCAGAATTCGATCTAGGGACGTTGACACCAGGATTAGATCCAGTGACGATTACACTAGGATTAGATCAAGGGACGTTGACACCAATATTAGATCAAGGGACGTTGACACCAGGATTAGATCCATTGACGTTGACAGCAGGATTAGATCCAGTGACGATTACACCAGGATGAGATCCAGGGACGTTGAAACCAAGATCAGGTCCAGGAACGTTGACACCAGGATCAGATCGAGTGACGTTGGCACCTGGATCATATCCAGTGACGTTGACACCAGGATCAGATCCAGGGACGTTAAAACCAGGATTAGATCCAGTGATGTAAACACCAGGATTAGATCCAGTGACGTTGAAACCAGGATTAGATCCAGGGACGTTGACACCAGGATTAGATACAGGGACGTTGACTCCAGGATTAGATCCAGGGACGTTGACACCAGAATTAGACCTAGGGACATTGACATCAGGATTACATCCTGGACGTTGACAGCAGGATTATAACCGGTGACTTCACACCAGGATTAGGTCCAGGGACGTTGAAAAAAGGATTAGAACCAGGGACATTGACCTCAGGATAATGTCCAGTGACGTTGACACCAGGATTCGATCCAGTGACGATGACACCAGGATCAGATCCATGACGTTGACACCAGGATTAGATCCAGGGATTTTGACACCAGGATTACATCCAGGGACGTTGACACAAGGATTAGATCCAGGGAAGGTGACTCCAGGAATAGATCCAGAGACGTGGACAACAGGATTAGATCCAGGGACGTTGAATCCAGGATTAGAACCAGGGAAGATGACACCAGATTCAGAACCAGGGACGTTGACACCAGGATCAGATCCAGTGACGTTGACACCAGGATTAGATCCAGGGACGTTGAAACCTGGAATAGACCCAGGAACGTTGACACCAGGATCGGGTCCAGGGACGTTGACACCAGGGTGAGATCCAGTGACGTTGACACAAGGATCAGATCCATGACGTTGACACCAGGATCAGATCCAGGGACTTTTACACCAGGATCAGATCCGGTGACGCCTACACCAGGATCAGATCCAGGGACGTTGAAACCAGGATTAGATCCAGTGACTTTGATACCAGAATTAGATCCAGGGATGGTGACACCAGTATTAGATCCAGGGACGTTGACTCCAGGATTAGAATCAGGGAAGTTGACACCAGAATTCGATCTAGGGACGTTGACACCAGGATTAGATCCAGTGACGATTACACTAGGATTAGATCAAGGGACGTTGACACCAATATTAGATCAAGGGACGTTGACACCAGGATTAGATCCATTGACGTTGACAGCAGGATTAGATCCAGTGACGATTACACCAGGATGAGATCCAGGGACGTTGAAACCAAGATCAGGTCCAGGAACGTTGACACCAGGATCAGATCGAGTGACGTTGGCACCTGGATCATATCCAGTGACGTTGACACCAGGATCAGATCCAGGGACGTTAAAACCAGGATTAGATCCAGTGATGTAAACACCAGGATTAGATCCAGTGACGTTGAAACCAGGATTAGATCCAGGGACGTTGACACCAGGATTAGATACAGGGACGTTGACTCCAGGATTAGATCCAGGGACGTTGACACCAGAATTAGACCTAGGGACATTGACATCAGGATTACATCCTGGACGTTGACAGCAGGATTATAACCGGTGACTTCACACCAGGATTAGGTCCAGGGACGTTGAAAAAAGGATTAGAACCAGGGACATTGACCTCAGGATAATGTCCAGTGACGTTGACACCAGGATTCGATCCAGTGACGATGACACCAGGATCAGATCCATGACGTTGACACCAGGATTAGATCCAGGGATTTTGACACCAGGATTACATCCAGGGACGTTGACACAAGGATTAGATCCAGGGAAGGTGACTCCAGGAATAGATCCAGAGACGTGGACAACAGGATTAGATCCAGGGACGTTGAATCCAGGATTAGAACCAGGGAAGATGACACCAGATTCAGAACCAGGGACGTTGACACCAGGATCAGATCCAGTGACGTTGACACCAGGATTAGATCCAGGGACGTTGAAACCTGGAATAGACCCAGGAACGTTGACACCAGGATCGGGTCCAGGGACGTTGACACCAGGGTGAGATCCAGTGACGTTGACACAAGGATCAGATCCATGACGTTGACACCAGGATAAGATCCAGTTACTTTGACACCAGGATTAGATCCCGGAAAGTTGACACCAGGATTAGATCTAGGGACGTTCCCTCCAGGATTAGATCCAGGGACGTTGACACCAGGATTAGATACAGGGACGTTGAAACCAGGATTAGATCCAGGGACGTTGACACCAGAATCAGATCCAGGGACGTTGACACCAGGGTCAGATCCAGTGACTTTGACACCAGGATTAGATGCAGGGACATTGAAACCAGGATTAGATACAGGGACGTTGACACCATGATTAGATCCAGTGTCATTGACAACAGGATTAGATCCAGGGACGTTGATGCCGGGATTAGATCGAGGGACGTGGACACCAGGATTAGATCCAGTTTCGTTGACACCGCGATTAGATTCAGGTACGTTGACACCAGGATCAGATCCAGGGACGTTGACACCAGGATCAGATCCAGGGACGTTGACACCAGGATCAGATCCGGGGACGTCTACACCAGGATCAGATCCAGGGACGTTGAAACCAGGATTAGATCCAGTGACGTTGACACCAGGATTAGATCCAGGGATGATGACACCAGTATTAGATCCAGGGACGTTGACTCCAGGATTAGAATCAGGGAAGTTGACACCAGTATTCGATCTAGGGACGTTGACACGAGGATTAGATCCAGGGACGTTGACAGCAGGATTAGATCCAGTGACTTTGACACCAGGCTTAGGTCCAGGGACGTTGAAAAAAGGATTAGATCCAGGGACGTTGACCTCAGGATAAGAAACAGTGACGTTGACACCAGGATTAGATCCAGTGACGATTACACCAGGATTAGATCAAGGGACGTTGACACCAAGATTAGATCAAGGGACGTTGACACCAGGATTAGATCCATTGACGTTGACAGCAGGATTAGATCCAGTGACGCTGACACCAGGATGAGATCCAGGGACGTTGAAACCAAGATCAGGTCCAGGAACGTTGACACCAGGATCAGATCGAGTGACGTTGGCACCTGGATCATATCCAGTGACGTTGACACCAGGATCAGATCCAGGGACGTTAAAACCAGGATTAGATCCAGTGATGTAAACACCAGGATTAGATCCAGTGACGTTGAAACCAGGATTAGATCCAGGGACGTTGACACCAGGATTAGATCCAGGGACGTTGACTCCAGGATTAGATCCAGGGACGTTGACACCAGAATTAGACCTAGGGACGTTGACACCAGGATTACATCCAGGACGTTGACAGCAGGATTATATCCAGTGACTTCACACCAGGATTAGGTCCAGGGACGTTGAAAAAAGGATTAGAACCAGGGACATTGACCTCAGGATAAGGTCCAGTGACGTTGACACCAGGATTCGATCCAGTGACGATGACACCAGGATCAGATCCATGACGTTGACACCAGGATTAGATCCAGGGATTTTGACACCAGGATTACATCCAGGGACGTTGACACAAGGATTAGATCCAGGGAAGGTGACTCCAGGATTAGATCCAGAGACGTGGACAACAGGATTAGATCCAGGGACGTTGAATCCAGGATTAGAACCAGGGAAGATGACACCAGGATCAGAACCAGGGACGTTGACACCAGGATCAGATCCAGTGAAGTTGACACCAGGATTAGATCCAGGGACGTTGACACCAGAATCAGATCCAGGGACGTTGACACCAGGGTCAGATCCAGTAACTTTGACACCAGGATTAGATGCAGGGACATTGAAACCAGGATTAGATACAGGGACGTTGACACCATGATTAGATCCAGTGTCATTGACAACAGGATTAGATCCAGGGACGTTGATGCCGGGATTAGATCGAGGGACATGGACACCAGGATTAGATCCAGTTTCGTTGACACCGCGATTAGATTCAGGTACGTTGACACCAGGATCAGATCCAGGGACGTTGACACCAGGATCAGATCCAGGGACGTTGACACCAGGATCAGATCCGGGGACGCCTACAGCAGGATCAGATCCAGGGACGTTGAAACCAGGATTAAATCCAGTGACGTTGACACCAGGATTAGATCCAGGGATGGTGACACCAGTATTAGATCCAGAGACGTTGACTCCAGGATTAGAATCAGGGAAGTTGACACCAGTATTCGATCTAGGGACGTTGACACGAGGATTAGATCCAGGGACATTGACAGCAGGATTAGATCCAGTGACTTTGACACCAGGCTTAGGTCCAGGGACGTTGAAAAAAGGATTAGATCCAGGGACGTTGACCTCAGGATAAGATCCAGTGACGTTGACACCAGGATTAGATCCAGTGACGATTACACCAGGATTAGATCAAGGGACGTTGACACCAAGATTAGATCAAGGGACGTTGACACCAGGATTAGATCCATTGACGTTGACAGCAGGCTAGATCCAGTGATGCTGACACCAGGATGAGATCCAGGGACGTTGAAACCAAGATCAGGTCCAGGAACGTTGACACTAGGATCAGATCGAGTGACGTTGGCACCTGGATCATATCCAGTGACGTTGACACCAGGATCAGATCCAGGGACGTTAAAACCAGGATTAGATCCAGTGATGTAAACACCAGGATTAGATCCAGTGACGTTGAAACCAGGATTAGATCCAGGGACGTTGACACCAGATTTAGATCCAGGGACGTTTATGCCAGGATTAGATCGAGGGACGTGGACACCAGGATTAGATCCAGTTTCGTTGACACCACGATTAGATTCAGGTACGTTGACACCAGGATCAGATCCAGGGACGTTGACACCAGGATCAGATCCGGTGACGCCTACACCAGGATCAGATCCAGGGACGTTGAAACCAGGATTAGATCCAGTGACGTTGACACCAGGATTAGATCCAGGGATGGTGACACCAGTATTAGATCCAGGGACGTTGACTCCAGGATTAGAATCAGGGAAGTTGACACCAGAATTCGATCTAGGGACGTTGACACCAGGATTAGATCCAGTGACGAATACACCAGGATTAGATCAAGGGACGATGACACCAAGATTAGATCAAGGGACGTTGACACCAGGATTAGATCCATCGACGTTGACAGCAGGATTAGATCCAGTGACGCTGACACCTGGATGAGATCCAGGGACGTTGAAACCAAGATCAGGTCCAGGAACGTTGACACCAGGATCAGATCGAGTGACGTTGGCACCTGGATCATATCCAGTGACGTTGACACCAGGATCAGATCCAGGGATGTTAAAACCAGGATTAGATCCAGTGATGTAAACACCAGGATTAGATCCAGTGACGTTGAAACCAGGATTAGATCCAGGGACTTTGACACCAGGATTATATCCAGGGACATTGACACCAGGATCAGATCCAGGGACGTTGACACCAGGATCAGATCCAGTGACTTTGACATCAGGATTAGATGCAGGGACATTGAAACCAGGATTAGATACAGGGACGTTGACACCAGGATTAGATGCAGTGTCATTGACAACAGGATTAGATCCAGGGACGTTGATGCCAGGATTAGATCGAGGGACGTGGACACCAGGATTAGATCCAGTTTCGTTGACACCGCGATTAGATTCAGGTACGTTGACACCAGGATCAGAACCAGGGACGTTGACACCAGGATCAGATCCAGGGACTTTTACACCAGGATCAGATCCGGTGACGCCTACACCAGGATCAGATCCAGGGACGTTGAAACCAGGATTAGATCCAGTGACTTTGATACCAGAATTAGATCCAGGGATGGTGACACCAGTATTAGATCCAGGGACGTTGACTCCAGGATTAGAATCAGGGAAGTTGACACCAGAATTCGATCTAGGGACGTTGACACCAGGATTAGATCCAGTGACGATTACACTAGGATTAGATCAAGGGACGTTGACACCAATATTAGATCAAGGGACGTTGACACCAGGATTAGATCCATTGACGTTGACAGCAGGATTAGATCCAGTGACGATTACACCAGGATGAGATCCAGGGACGTTGAAACCAAGATCAGGTCCAGGAACGTTGACACCAGGATCAGATCGAGTGACGTTGGCACCTGGATCATATCCAGTGACGTTGACACCAGGATCAGATCCAGGGACGTTAAAACCAGGATTAGATCCAGTGATGTAAACACCAGGATTAGATCCAGTGACGTTGAAACCAGGATTAGATCCAGGGACGTTGACACCAGGATTAGATCCAGGGACGTTGACTCCAGGATTAGATCCAGGGACGTTGACACCAGAATTAGACCTAGGGACGTTGACACCAGGATTACATCCAGGACGTTGACAGCAGGATTATAACCAGTGACTTCACACCAGGATTAGGTCCAGGGACGTTGAAAAAAGGATTAGAACCAGGGACATTGACCTCAGGATAAGGTCCAGTGACGTTGACACCAGGATTCGATCCAGTGACGATGACACCAGGATCAGATCCATGACGTTGACACCAGGATTAGATCCAGGGATTTTGACACCAGGATTACATCCAGGGACGTTGACACAAGGATTAGATCCAGGGAAGGTGACTCCAGGATTAGATCCAGAGACGTGGACAACAGGATTAGATCCAGGGACGTTGAATCCAGGATTAGAACCAGGGAAGATGACACCAGATTCAGAACCAGGGACGTTGACACCAGGATCAGATCTAGTGACCTTGACACCAGGATTAGATCCAGGGACGTTGAAACCTGGAATAGACCCAGGAACGTTGACACCAGGATCGGGTCCAGGGACGTTGACACCAGGGTGAGATCCAGTGACTTTGACACCTGGCTTAGGTCCAGGGACGTTGAGAAAAGGAATAGATCCAGGGATGTTGACCTCAGGATAAGATCCAGTGACGTTGACACCAGGATCAGATCCAGGGACGTTAAAACCAGGATTAGATCCAGTGATGTAAACACCAGGATTAGATCCAGTTACGTTGAAACCAGTATTAGATCCAGGGACGTTGACACCAGGATTAGATCCAAGGAGGTTGACTCCAGGATTAGATCCAGGGATGTTGACACCAGAATTAGACCTAGGGACGTTGACACCAGGATTACATCCAGGACGTTGACAGCAGGATTAGAACGAGTGACGTGGACACCATGATTAGATCCAGTTTTGTTGACACCACGATTAGATCCAGGGACGTTGACACCAGGATCAGATCCGGAGACTGTGACACCAGGATCAGATCCTGGGACGTTGTAACCAGGATTAGATCCAGGGACGTTGACAACAGGATTAGATCCAGGGACGTTGACACCAGGATCAGATCCAGGGACGTTGAACCAGGATTAGATCCAGGAACGTTGCCTCCAGGAATAGATCCAGGGATGTTGACACCAGGATTAGATCCAGTGACGTTGACACAAGGATTAGAGCTAGGACGTTGACACCAGGATTAGATCCATTGACGTTGTTACCAGGATTAGATCCAGAGATGCTGACACCAGGATTAGATCCAGTGACGTTGACACCAGGATTACATCCAGTGACGCTGACACCAGGATTAGATCCATTGACGTTGACACCAGGATTATATCCAGTGACGCTGAAACCAGTTTAGATCCATGGACATTGACACCAGGATTAGATACAGTGACGCTGACACCAGGATTAGATCCAGGGACGTTGACACCAGAATTAGACCCAGGGACGTTGACACCAGGATATGAACCAGTGTCGTTGACACCAGGATTAGATCCAGTGACGCTGACACCAGGATCAGATCCATGACGTTGACACCAGGAATAGATCCAGTGACTTTGACACCAGGATTAGATCCAGGGACATTGACACCAGTATTAGATCCAGGGACGTTGACTCCAGAATTAGATCCATGGACGTTGACACCAGGATTAGATCCAGGGACGTTGAAACCAGGATTAGTTCCAAGGACGTAGACACAGGGTCAGATCCATGGACGTTGACACCATGATTAGATACAGTGATGTTGACACCAGGATTAGATCCAGGGACGTTCACACCAGATTTAGATCCAGGGACATTGACACCAGGATAAGATCCAGTGATGTTGACAGCAGGTTTAGATCCACGTACCATGACACCAGGAATAGAACCAGTGACGTTGACACCAGGATCAGATCCAGTGACGCTGACACCAGGATCAGATCCATGACATTGACACCAGGATAAGATCCAGGGATTTTGACAACAGGATTACATCCAGGGACGTTGACACAAGGATTAGATCCAGGGAAGGTGACTCCAGGATTAGATCCAGAGACGTGGACAACAGGATTAGATCCAGGGATGTTGAATCCAGGATTAGAACCAGGGAAGATGACACCAGGTTCAGAACCAGGGACGTTGACACCAGGATCAGATCCAGTGATGTTGACACCAGGATTAGATCCAGGGACGTTGAAACCTGGAATAGACCCAGGGACGTTGACACCAGGATCAGGTCCAGGGACGTTGACACCAGGGTGAGATCCAGTGACGTTGACACAAGGATCAGATCCATGACGTTGACACCAGGATAAGATCCAGTTACTTTGACACCAGGATTAGATCCCGGAAAATTGACACCAGGATTAGATCTAGGGACGTTGCCTCCAGGATTAGATCCAGGGACGTTGACACCAGGATTAGATACAGGGACGTTGAAACCAGGATTAGGTCCAGGGACGTTGACACCAGGATCAGATCCAGGGACGTTGACACCTGGATCAGATCCAGTGACTTTGACACCAGGATTAGATGCAGGGACATTGAAACCAGGATTAGATACAGGGACGTTGCCTCCAGGATTAGATCCAGGGACGTTGACACCAGGATTAGATACAGGGACGTTGAAACCAGGATTAGGTCCAGGGACGTTGACACCAGGATCAGATCCAGGGACGTTGACACCAGGATCAGATCCAGTGACTTTGACACCAGGATTAGATGCAGGGACATTGAAACCAGGATTAGATACAGGGACGTTGACACCAGGATTAGATCCAGTGTCATTGACAACAGGATTCGATCCAGGGACGTTGATGCCAGGATTAGATCGAGGGACGTGGACCCCAGGATTAGATCCAGTTTCGTTGAAACCGCGATTAGATTCAGGTACGTTGACGCCAGGATCAGATCCAGGGACGTTGACACAAGGATCAGATCCAGGGACGTTGACACCAGGATCAGATCCGGTGACGCCTACACCAGGATCAGGTCCATGGACATTGAAACCAGGATTAGATCCAGTGACGTTGACACAAGGATTAGATCCAGGGATGGTGACACCAGTATTAGATCCAGGGAGGTTGACTCCAGGATTAGATCCAGTGACTTTGACACCAGAATTCGATCTAGGGACGTTGACACCAGGATTAGATCCAGGGACGTTGAAAGCAGGATTAGATCCAGTGACTTTGACACCAGGCTTAGGTCCAAGGACGTTGAAAAAAGGATTAGATCCAGGGACGTTGACCTAAGGATAAGATCTAGTAACGTTGACACCTGGATCATATCCAGTGACGTTGACCCCAGGATCAGATCCCGGGACGTTGACACCAGGATCAGATCCGGTGACGCCTACACCAGGATCAGATCCAGGGACGTTGAAACCAGGATTAGATCCAGTGACGTTGACACCAGGATTAGATCCAGGGATGGTGACACCAATATTAGATCAAGGGACGTTGACACCAGGATTAGATCCATTGACGTTGACAGCAGGATTAGATCCAGTGACGCTGACACCTGGATGAGATCCAGGGACGTTGAAACCAAGATCAGGTCCAGGAACGTTGACACCAGGATCAGATCGAGTGACGTTGGCACCTGGATCATATCCAGTGACGTTGACACCAGGATCAGATCCAGGGATGTTAAAACCAGGATTAGATCCAGTGATGTAAACACCAGGATTAGATCCAGTGACGTTGAAACCAGGATTAGATCCAGGGACTTTGACACCAGGATTATATCCAGGGACATTGACACCAGGATCAGATCCAGGGACGTTGACACCAGGATCAGATCCAGTGACTTTGACATCAGGATTAGATGCAGGGACATTGAAACCAGGATTAGATACAGGGACGTTGACACCAGGATTAGATGCAGTGTCATTGACAACAGGATTAGATCCAGGGACGTTGATGCCAGGATTAGATCGAGGGACGTGGACACCAGGATTAGATCCAGTTTCGTTGACACCGCGATTAGATTCAGGTACGTTGACACCAGGATCAGATCCAGGGACGTTGACACCAGGATCAGATCCAGGGACTTTTACACCAGGATCAGATCCGGTGACGCCTACACCAGGATCAGATCCAGGGACGTTGAAACCAGGATTAGATCCAGTGACTTTGATACCAGAATTAGAACCAGGGATGGTGACACCAGTATTAGATCCAGGGACGTTGACTCCAGGATTAGAATCAGGGAAGTTGACACCAGAATTCGATCTAGGGACGTTGACACCAGGATTAGATCCAGTGACGATTACACTAGGATTAGATCAAGGGACGTTGACACCAATATTAGATCAAGGGACGTTGACACCAGGATTAGATCCATTGACGTTGACAGCAGGATTAGATCCAGTGACGATTACACCAGGATGAGATGCAGGGACGTTGAAACCAAGATCAGGTCCAGGAACGTTGACACCAGGATCAGATCGAGTGACGTTGGCACCTGGATCATATCCAGTGACGTTGACACCAGGATCAGATCCAGGGACGTTAAAACCAGGATTAGATCCAGTGATGTAAACACCAGGATTAGATCCAGTGACGTTGAAACCAGGATTAGATCCAGGGACGTTGACACCAGGATTAGATCCAGGGACGTTGACTCCAGGATTAGATCCAGGTACGTTGACACCAGAATTAGACCTAGGGACGTTGACACCAGGATTACATCCAGGACGTTGACAGCAGGATTATAACCAGTGACTTCACACCAGGATTAGGTCCAGGGACGTTGAAAAAAGGATTAGAACCAGGGACATTGACCTCAGGATAAGGTCCAGTGACGTTGACACCAGGATTCGATCCAGTGACGATGACACCAGGATCAGATCCATGACGTTGACACCAGGATTAGATCCAGGGATTTTGACACCAGGATTACATCCAGGGACGTTGACACAAGGATTAGATCCAGGGAAGGTGACTCCAGGATTAGATCCAGAGACGTGGACAACAGGATTAGATCCAGGGACGTTGAATCCAGGATTAGAACCAGGGAAGATGACACCAGATTCAGAACCAGGGACGTTGACACCAGGATCAGATCTAGTGACCTTGACACCAGGATTAGATCCAGGGACGTTGAAACCTGGAATAGACCCAGGAACGTTGACACCAGGATCGGGTCCAGGGACGTTGACACCAGGGTGAGATCCAGTGACTTTGACACCTGGCTTAGGTCCAGGGACGTTGAGAAAAGGATTAGATCCAGGGATGTTGACCTCAGGATAAGATCCAGTGACGTTGACACCAGGATCAGATCCAGGGACGTTAAAACCAGGATTAGATCCAGTGATGTAAACACCAGGATTAGATCCAGTTACGTTGAAACCAGTATTAGATCCAGGGACGTTGACACCAGGATTAGATCCAAGGAGGTTGACTCCAGGATTAGATCCAGGGATGTTGACACCAGAATTAGACCTAGGGACGTTGACACCAGGATTACATCCAGGACGTTGACAGCAGGATTAGAACGAGTGACGTGGACACCATGATTAGATCCAGTTTTGTTGACACCACGATTAGATCCAGGGACGTTGACACCAGGATCAGATCCGGAGACTGTGACACCAGGATCAGATCCTGGGACGTTGTAACCAGGATTAGATCCAGGGACGTTGACAACAGGATTAGATCCAGGGACGTTGACACCAGGATCAGATCCAGGGACGTTGAACCAGGATTAGATCCAGGAACGTTGCCTCCAGGAATAGATCCAGGGATGTTGACACCAGGATTAGATCCAGTGACGTTGACACAAGGATTAGAGCTAGGACGTTGACACCAGGATTAGATCCATTGACGTTGTTACCAGGATTAGATCCAGAGATGCTGACACCAGGATTAGATCCAGTGACGTTGACACCAGGATTACATCCAGTGACGCTGACACCAGGATTAGATCCATTGACGTTGACACCAGGATTATATCCAGTGACGCTGAAACCAGTTTAGATCCATGGACATTGACACCAGGATTAGATACAGTGACGCTGACACCAGGATTAGATCCAGGGACGTTGACACTAGAATTAGACCCAGGGACGTTGACACCAGGATATGAACCAGTGTCGTTGACACCAGGATTAGATCCAGTGACGCTGACACCAGGATCAGATCCATGACGTTGACACCAGGAATAGATCCAGTGACTTTGACACCAGGATTAGATCCAGGGACATTGACACCAGTATTAGATCCAGGGACGTTGACTCCAGAATTAGATCCATGGACGTTGACACCAGGATTAGATCGAGGGACGTTGAAACCAGGATTAGTTCCAAGGACGTAGACACAGGGTCAGATCCATGGACGTTGACACCATGATTAGATACAGTGATGTTGACACCAGGATTAGATCCAGGGACGTTCACACCAGATTTAGATCCAGGGACATTGACACCAGGATAAGATCCAGTGATGTTGACAGCAGGTTTAGATCCACGTACCATGACACCAGGAATAGAACCAGTGACGTTGACACCAGGATCAGATCCAGTGACGCTGACACCAGGATCAGATCCATGACATTGACACCAGGATAAGATCCAGGGATTTTGACAACAGGATTACATCCAGGGACGTTGACACAAGGATTAGATCCAGGGAAGGTGACTCCAGGATTAGATCCAGAGACGTGGACAACAGGATTAGATCCAGGGATGTTGAATCCAGGATTAGAACCAGGGAAGATGACACCAGGTTCAGAACCAGGGACGTTGACACCAGGATCAGATCCAGTGATGTTGACACCAGGATTAGATCCAGGGACGTTGAAACCTGGAATAGACCCAGGGACGTTGACACCAGGATCAGGTCCAGGGACGTTGACACCAGGGTGAGATCCAGTGACGTTGACACAAGGATCAGATCCATGACGTTGACACCAGGATAAGATCCAGTTACTTTGACACCAGGATTAGATCCCGGAAAATTGACACCAGGATTAGATCTAGGGACGTTGCCTCCAGGATTAGATCCAGGGACGTTGACACCAGGATTAGATACAGGGACGTTGAAACCAGGATTAGGTCCAGGGACGTTGACACCAGGATCAGATCCAGGGACGTTGACACCTGGATCAGATCCAGTGACTTTGACACCAGGATTAGATGCAGGGACATTGAAACCAGGATTAGATACAGGGACGTTGCCTCCAGGATTAGATCCAGGGACGTTGACACCAGGATTAGATACAGGGACGTTGAAACCAGGATTAGGTCCAGGGACGTTGACACCAGGATCAGATCCAGGGACGTTGACACCAGGATCAGATCCAGTGACTTTGACACCAGGATTAGATGCAGGGACATTGAAACCAGGATTAGATACAGGGACGTTGACACCAGGATTAGATCCAGTGTCATTGACAACAGGATTCGATCCAGGGACGTTGATGCCAGGATTAGATCGAGGGACGTGGACACCAGGATTAGATCCAGTTTCGTTGAAACCGCGATTAGATTCAGGTACGTTGACGCCAGGATCAGATCCAGGGACGTTGACACAAGGATCAGATCCAGGGACGTTGACACCAGGATCAGATCCGGTGACGCCTACACCAGGATCAGGTCCATGGACATTGAAACCAGGATTAGATCCAGTGACGTTGACACAAGGATTAGATCCAGGGATGGTGACACCAGTATTAGATCCAGGGAGGTTGACTCCAGGATTAGATCCAGTGACTATGACACCAGAATTCGATCTAGGGACGTTGACACCAGGATTAGATCCAGGGACGTTGAAAGCAGGATTAGATCCAGTGACTTTGACACCAGGCTTAGGTCCAAGGACGTTGAAAAAAGGATTAGATCCAGGGACGTTGACCTAAGGATAAGATCTAGTAACGTTGACACCTGGATCATATCCAGTGACGTTGATCCCAGGATCAGATCCAGGGACGTTAAAACCAGGATTAGATCCAGTGTCGTTGATACCAGGATTAGATCCAGGGAAGTTAACACCAGGATTAGAATCTGGGACGTTGACTCCAGAATTAAATCCAGTGACTTTGACACCAGGATTAGATCCATTGACGTTGACAGCAGGATTAGATCCAGTGATGCTGACACCAGGATGAGATCCTGGGACGTTGAAACCAAGATCAGGTCCAGGGACGTTGACACCAGGATCAGATCCAGTGACGTTGACACATGGATCAGATCCAGTGACGTTGACACCAGAATCAGATCCAGGGACGTTAAAACCAGGATTAGATCCAGTGATGTAAACACCAGGATTAGATCCAGTGACGTTGAAACCAGGATTAGATCCAGGGACGTTGACACCAGGATTAGATCCAGGGACGTTGACTCCAGGATTAGATCCAGGGACGTTGACAACAGAATTAGACCTAGGGAGGTTGACACCAGGATTACATCCAGGACGTTGACAGCAGGATTAGATCCAGGGACGTTGACACAACATTAGATCTAGGGACGTTGACACCAGGATTAGATCCAGTGACGTTGACAACAGGATTATATCCAGGGACGTTGATACCAGGATTAGAACGAGTGACGTGGACATCAGGATTAGATCCAGTTTCGTTGACACCATGATTAGATCCAGGTACATTGACACCAGGATCAAATCCTGGGTCGATGACACCAGGATCAGATCCAGGGACGTTGACACCAGGATCAGATCCGGAGACTCTGACACCAGGATCGATCCTGGGACGTTGAAACCAGGATTAGATCCAGGGACGTTGACAACAGGATTAGATGCAGGGACATTGACACCAGGATCAGATCAAGGGACGTTGACACAAGGATCAGATCCAGGGACGTTGACACCAGGATCAGATCAAGGGACGTTGAACCAGGATTAGATCCAGGAACGTTGCCTCCAGGAATAGATCCAGGGATGTTGACACCAGGATTAGATCCAGTGACGTTGACACAAGGATTAGAGCTAGGACATTGACACCAGGATTAGATCCATTGACGTTGACACCAGGATTATATCCAGTGTCGCTGACACAAGGATTAGATCAAGGGACGTTGTCACCAGGATTAGATCGAGTGACGCTGACACCAGGATTAGATACAGGGATGTTGACACCAAAATTAGACACAGGGACCTTGACACCAGTATAAGATCCAGTGATGTTTACACCAGGATTAGATCCAGGGACCATGACACCAGGATTAGATCCAGGAACGTTGACACCAGAATTAGACCCTGGGACGTTGACACCAGGATTAGTTCCATTGACGTTGACACCAGGATTAGATACAGGGACCATGACACCAGGATTATATACAGGGACGTTGACACCAGGATTACATCCAGTGACGCTGACACCAGGATTAGATCCAGTGACGTTGACACAAGGATTAGATCCAGTGACGCTGACACCAGGATTAGATCCAGGGACCATGACACCAGGATTAGATCCAGGAACGTTGACACCAGAATTAGACCCAGGGACGTTGACACCAGGATTAGTTCCATTGACATTGACACCAGGATTAGATACAGGGACCATGACACCAGGATTATATACAGGGACGTTGACACCAGGATTAGATCCAGGGACGTTGAAACCAGGATTAGTTCCAAGGACGTTGACACAGGGTCAGATCCAGGGACGTTGACACCAAGATCAGATCCAGTGATGTTGACACAGGGCTTAGATCCAGGGACGTAGATACCAGGATTAGATCCAGGGATGTTGAAACAGGATTAGATCCAGTTTCGTTGACACCAGGATTAGACACAGGTTCGTTGACAACAGGATTAGATCCATTGACGTTGAAACCAGGATTAGATCCAGGAACGCGGACACCAGGATTAGATCCAGGGACGTTGAAACCAGGATCAGATCCATGGACGTTGACACCAGGATAAGATCCAGGGACGTTGACACCAGGATCTGATCCAGAGACGTTGACACCATGATTAGATCCAGGGACGTTGAAACCAGGATAGGATCCAGTGACGTTGACACCAGGATTTGATCCAGTGACGTTGAAACCATGATTAAATCCAGGGAGGTTGACACCAGGTTAGATCCAGTTTCGTTGACACAAGGATTAGATCCAGGGACGTTGACACCAGGATTAGATCCAGTGACATTGACACCAGGATTAGATCCAGTGACGTTGACTCCAGGATTAGAATCAGGGAAGTTGACACCAGAATTCGATCTAGGGTCGTTGACACCAGGATTAGATCCAGGGACGTTGACTGCAGGATTAGATCCAGTGACTTTGACACCAGGCTTAGGTCCAGGGACGTTGAAAAAAGGATTAGATCCAGGGACGTTGACCTCAGGATAAGATCCAGTGACGTTGACACCTGGATTAGATCCAGTGACGATTACACCAGGATTAGATAAAGGGACGTTGACACCAAGATTAGACCAAGGGACGTTGACACCAGGATTAGATCCATTGACGTTGACAGCAGGATTAGATCCAGTGACGCTGACACCAGGATGAGATCCAGGGACGTTGAAACCAAGATCAGGTCCAGGAACGTTGACACCAGGATCAGATCGAGTGACGTTGACACCTGGATCATATCCAGTGACGTTGACACCAGGATCAGATCCAGGGACGTTAAAACTAGGATTAGATCCAGTGTCGTTGATACCAGGATTAGATCCAGGGACGTTGACACCAGGATTAGAATCTGGGACGTTGACTCCAGAATTAAATCCAGTGACTCTGACACCAGGATTAGATCCAGTGACGATGACACCAGGATTAGATCAAGGGACGTTGACACCAAGATTAGAACCTGGGACGTTGACACCAGGATTAGATCCATTGACGTTGACAGCAGGATTAGATCCAAGGACGTTGACACCAGGATTAGATCCAGTGTCGTTGACACCAGTATTAGATCCAGGTACATTGACACCAGGATCAAATCCAGGGTCGTTGACACCAGGATCAGATCCAGGGACGTTGACACCAGGATCAGATCCGGAGACTCTGACACCAGGATCAGATCCTGGGACGTTGACCAGGATTAGATCCAGGGACGTTGACAACAGGATTAGATCCATGGACGTTGACACCAGGATCAGATCAAGGGACGTTGAACCAGGATTAGATCCAGGAACGTTGCCTCCAGGAATAGATCCAGGGATGTTGACAGAGGATTAGATCCAGTGACGTTGACACAAGGATTAGAGCTCGGACGTTGACACCAGGATTAGATCCAGTGTCGCTGACACCAGGATTAGATCAAGGGACGTTGTCACCAGGATTAGATCGAGTGACGCTGACACCAGGATTAGATACAGGGACGTTGACACCAAAATTAGACACAGGGACCTTGACACCAGTATAAGAACCAGTGATGTTGACACCAGGATTAGATACAGGGACCATTACACCAGGATTATATACAGGGACGTTGACACCAGGATTATATACAGGGACGTTGACACCAGGATTAGATCCATTGATGTTGACACCAGGATTAGATCCAGTGATGCTGACACCAGGATTAGATCTAGTGACATGACACCAGGATTACATCCAGTGACGTTGACACAAGGATTAGATCCAGTGACGCTGACACCAGGATTAGATCCAGGGACCTTGACACCAGTATTAGATCCAGGGACGATGACACCAGGATTAGATCCATTGACGTTGACACCAGGATTAGATCCAGTGTTGCTGAAACCAGTTTAGATCCATGGACGTTGACACCAGGATTAGATACAGTGACGCTGACACCAGGATTAGATCCAGGGACCTTGACACCAGTATTAGATACAGGGACGATGACACCAGGATTAGATCCATTGACGTTGACACCAGGATTAGATCCAGTGTTGCTGAAACCAGTTTAGATCCATGGACGCTGACACCAGGATCAGATCCATTATGTTGACACCAGGATTAGATCCAGTGACTTTGACACCAGGATTAGATCCAGGGACATTGACACCAGGGTTAGATCCAGGGACGTACTCCAGAATTAGATCCATGGACGTTGACACCAGGATTAGATCCAGGGACGTTGACAACAGGATTAGATCCAGTGACGTTGACAACAGGATTAGATCCAGGGCCGTTGATACCAGGATTAGATGCAGGGACGTTGACACCTGGATTAGATCCAGTTTCGTTGACACAAGGATTAGATCCAGGGACGTTGACACCAGGATTAGATCCAGTGACATTGACACCAGGATTAGATCCAGTGACGTTGACACCAAGATTAGATGCACTGATGCTGACACCAGGATTAGATCCAGTTACATTGACATCAGGATTAGGTCCAGTGACGCTGACACCAGAATTAGACCAAGGGACCTTGACACCAGGATTAGAACCAGGGACGTTGACAACAGGATTAGATCCAGGGACGTTGACACCAGGTTTAGATCCAGTGACGCTGGTACCAGGATTAGATCCAGGGACATAAACGAGGTTTAGATCCAGTGATGTTGACACCAGGATTAGATCCAGGGACGTTGACACCAGGATTAGATCCAGTGACGTTGACAACACGATTAGATCCAAGGACGTTGACACCAGGATTAGATCCAGGGACGTTGACACCAGGAATAGATCCAGGGACATAAACCAGGATTAGATCCAGTGACGTTCACACCAGGATTAGATGCAGGGACATTGACACCAGGATTAGGTCCAGTGACATTGATACCAGGATTAGATCCAGGGACGTTGACAAGAGGATTAGATCCAGGGACGTTGACAAGAGGATTAGATCCAGGGACGTTGATACCAGGATTAGATATAGGGACGTTGAAACAGGATGAGATCCATTTTCGTTGACACCTGGATTAGAATCAGGTTCGTTGACACCAAGATTAGATCCAGGGACGTTGACACCAGGATTAGATCCATTGACGTTGACACCAGGATTAGATCCAGGGACACTGACTACAGGATTAGATCCAGGGACGATGAAACCAGGTTCAGGTCCATGGACGTTGACACCAGGATCAGATCCAGGGACGTTGACTCCAGGATCAGATCCAGTGACGTTGACACCAGGATCAGATCCAGGCACGTTGAAACCAGGATTAGATCCAGTGACGTTGACACCAGGATTAGATCCTGGGACGTTGACACCAGGATTATATCCTGGGACGTTGACACCAGGCTTAGATCCATTGACGTTGACACCAGGATTAGATCCAGTGACGCTGACATCAGGATTAGATCCAGTGATGTTGACACCAGGATTAGATCCAGGGATGTTGACATCAGTATTAGATCCAATGACGTTGATACCAGGATTAGGTCCAGGGACGTTGACAAAAGGATTAGATCCAGGGACGTTGACACCAGGATAAGATTCAGTGACGTCGACACCAGGATTAGATCCACAGACGCTGGCACCAGGACTAGATCCAGTGACATAAACCAGGATCAGATCCAGTGAAGTTGACACCAGGATTACATACAGGGACGTTGACACCAGGATAGATCCAGTTTCGTTGACACCAGGATTAGATCCAATGACGTTGATACCAGGATTAGATCCAGGGACGTTGACACCAGGATTAGATCCAGGGACGTTGAAACAGGATAGATTTAGTTTCGTTGACACAAGGATTAAATCCAGGTTTCTTGACACCAGGATTAGATCCAGGGACGTTGAAACCAGGATCAGATCCATGGACGTTGACACCAGGATAAGATCCAGGGACGTTGACACCAGGATCTGATCCAGAGACGTTGACACCATGATTAGATCCAGGGACGTTGAAACCAGGATAGGATCCAGTGACGTTGACACCAGGATTTGATCCAGTGACGTTGATACCATGATTAAATCCAGGGAGGTTGACACCAGGTTAGATCCAGTTTCGTTGACACAAGGATTAGATCCAGGGACGTTGACACCAGGATTAGATCCAGTGACATTGACACCAGGATTAGATCCAGTGACGTTGACTCCAGGATTAGAATCAGGGAAGTTGACACCAGAATTCGATCTAGGGACGTTGACACCAGGATTAGATCCAGGGACGTTGACTGCAGGATTAGATCCAGTGACTTTGACACCAGGTTTGGTCCAGGGACGTTGAAAAAAGGATTAGATCCAGTGTCGTTGATACCTGGATTAGATCCAGGGACGTTGACACCAGGATTAGAATCTGGGACGTTGACTCCAGAATTAAATCCAGTGACTCTGACACCAGGATTAGATCCAGTGACGATGACACCAGGATTAGATCAAGGGACGTTGACACCAAGATTAGAACCTGGGACGTTGACACCAGGATTAGATCCATTGACGTTGACAGCAGGATTAGATCCAGTGACGCTGACACCAGGATGAGATCCAGGGACGTTGAAACCAAGATCAGGTCCAGGGACGTTGACACCAGGATCAGATCCAGTGACGTTGACACCTGGATCAGATCCAGTGACGTTGACACCAGGATCAGATCCAGGGACGTTAAAACCAGGATTAGATCCAGTGATGTAAACACCAGGATTAGATCCAGTGACGTTGAATCCAGGATTAGATCCAGGGACGTTGACACCAGGATTAGATCCAGGGACGTTGACTCAAGGATTAGATCCAGGGACGTTGACACCAGAATTAGACCTAAGGACGTTGACACAAGGATTACATCCAGGACGTTGACAGCAGGATTATATCCACTGACTTTACACCAGGATTAGGTCCAGGGACGTTGAAAAAAGGATTAGAACCAGGGACATTGACCTCAGGATAAGATCCAGTGACGTTGACACCAGGTTTCGATCCAGTGACGATGACACCAGGATTAGAGCAAGGGACGTTGACACCAATATTAGATCCCGGGACGTTGACACCAGGATAAGATCCATTGACGTTGACACCAGGATTAGATTCAGAGACGCTGACACCAGGATTAGATCCATGGACGTTGAAACCAGGATCAGGTCCAGGGACGTTGACACCAGGATCAGATCCAGTGACGTTGACACCTGGATCAGATCCAGTGACGTTGACACCTGGATCAGATCCAGGGACATTAAAACCAGGATTAGATCCAGTGCCGTTGACACCAGGATTAGAACCAAGGACGTTGACACCAGGATTAGATCCAGTGTCGTTGACACCAGTATTAGATCCAGGTACATTGACACCAGGATCAAATCCAGGGTCGTTGACACCAGGATCAGATCCAGGGACGTTGACACCAGGATCAGATCCGGAGACTCTGACACCAGGATCAGATCCTGGGACGTTGAAACCAGGATTAGATCCAGGGACGTTGACAACAGGATTAGATCCATGGACGTTGACACCAGGATTAGATCAAGGGACGTTGAACCAGGATTAGATCCAGGAACGTTGCCTCCAGGAATAGATCCAGGGATGTTGACAGCAGGATTAGAGCTCGGACGTTGACACCAGGATTAGATCCAGTGTCGCTGACACCAGGATTAGATCAAGGGACGTTGTCACCAGGATTAGATCGAGTGACGCTGACACCAGGATTAGATACAGGGACCTTGACACCAAAATTAGACACAGGGACCTTGACACCAGTATAAGATCCAGTGATGTTGACACCAGGATTAGATACAGGGACCATTACACCAGGATTAGTTCCATTGACGTTGACACCAGGATTAGATAAAGGGACCATGACACCAGGATTATATACAGGGACGTTGAGACCAGGATTAGATCTAGTGACGTTGACACCAGGATTACGATCAGTGACGCTGACACCAGGATTAGATCCAGTGACGTTGACACAAGGATTAGATCCAGTGACGCTGACACCAGGATTAGATCCAGGGACCATGACACCAGGATTAGATCCAGGAACGTTGACACCAGAATTAGACCCAGGGACGTTGGCACCAGGATGAGATACAGGGACCATTACACCAGGATTATATACAGGGACGTTGACACCAGGATTATATACAGGGACGTTGACACCAGGATTAGATCCATTGACGTTGACACCAGGATTAGATCCAGTGATGCTGACACCAGGATTAGATCTAGTGACATGACACCAGGATTACATCCAGTGACGTTGACACAAGGATTAGATCCAGTGACGCTGACACCAGGATTAGATCCAGTGTTGCTGAAACCAGTTTAGATCCATGGACGTTGACACCAGGATTAGATACAGTGACGCTGACACCAGGATTAGATCCAGGGACGTTGACACCAGGATTAGATCCAGTGACGCTGACACCAGGATCAGATCCATTACGTTGACACCAGGATTAGATCCAGTGACTTTGACACCAGGATTAGATCCAGGGACATTGACACCAGGATTAGATCCAGGGACGTTGACTCCAGAATTAGATCCATGGACGTTGACACCAGGATTAGATCCAGGGACGTTGACAACAGGATTAGATCCAGTGACGTTGACAACAGGATTAGATCCAGGGCCGTTGATACCAGGATTAGATGCAGGGACGTTGACACCAGGATTAGATCCAGTTTCGTGACACAAGGATTAGATCCAGGGACGTTGACACCAGGATTAGATCCAGTGACATTGACACCAGGATTAGATCCAGTGACGTTGACACCAAGATTAGATGCACTGATGCTGACACCAGGATTAGATCCAGTTACATTGACATCAGGATTAGGTCCAGTGACGCTGACACCAGGATTAGACCAAGGGACCTTGACACCAGGATTAGAACCAGGGACGTTGACAACAGGATTAGATCCAGGGACGTTGACACCAGGTTTAGATCCAGTGACGCTGGTACCAGGATTAGATCCAGGGACATAAACAAGGTTTAGATCCAGTGATGTTGACACCAGGATTAGATCCAGGGACGTTGACACCAGGATTAGATCCAGTGACGTTGACAACACGATAAAATCCAAGGACGTTGACACCAGGATTAGATCCAGGGACGTTGACACCAGGATTAGATCCAGGGACATAAACCAGGATTAGATCCAGTGACGTTCACACCAGGATTAGATGCAGGGACATTGACAACAGGATTAGGTCCAGTGACATTGATACCAGGATTAGATCCAGGGACGTTGACAAGAGGATTAGATCCAGGGACGTTGACAAGAGGATTAGATCCAGGGACGTTGAAACCAGGATTAGATATAGGGACGTTGAAACAGGATGAGATCCATTTTCGTTGACACCTGGATTAGAATCAGGTTCGTTGACACCAAGATTAGATCCAGGGACGTTGACACCAGGATTAGATCCATTGACGTTGACACCAGGATTAGATCCAGGGACACTGACTACAGGATTAGATCCAGGGACGATGAAACCAGGTTCAGGTCCATGGACGTTGACACCAGGATCAGATCCAGGGACGTTGACTCCAGGATCAGATCCAGTGACGTTGACACCAGGATCAGATCCAGGCACGTTGAAACCAGGATTAGATCCAGTGACGTTGACACCAGGATTAGATCCTGGGACGTTGACACCAGGATTATATCCTGGGACGTTGACACCAGGCTTAGATCCATTGACGTTGACACCAGGATTAGATCCAGTGTCGCTAACATCAGGATTAGATCCAGTGATGTTGACACCAGGATTAGATCCAGGGATGTTGACATCAGTATTAGATCCAATGACGTTGATACCAGGATTAGGTCCAGGGACGTTGACAAAAGGATTAGATCCAGGGACGTTGACACCAGGATAAGATTCAGTGACGTCGACACCAGGATTAGATCCACAGACGCTGGCACCAGGATTAGATCCAGTGACATAAACCAGGATCAGATCCAGTGAAGTTGACACCAGGATTACATACAGGGACGTTGACACCAGGATAGATCCAGGGACATAAACCAGGATTAGATCCAGTGACGTAAACACCAGGATTAGATCCAGTGACGTTGAATCCAGGATTAGATCCAGGGACGTTGACACCAGGATTAGATCCAGGGACATAAACCAGGATTAGATCCAGTGACGTTCACACCAGGATTAGATGCAGGGACATTGACAACAGGATTAGGTCCAGTGACATTGATACCAGGATTAGATCCAGGGACGTTGACAAGAGGATTAGATCCAGGGACGTTGACAAGAGGATTAGATCCAGGGACGTTGAAACCAGGATTAGATATAGGGACGTTGAAACAGGATGAGATCCATTTTCGTTGACACCTGGATTAGAATCAGGTTCGTTGACACCAAGATTAGATCCAGGGACGTTGACACCAGGATTAGATCCATTGACGTTGACACCAGGATTAGATCCAGGGACACTGACTACAGGATTAGATCCAGGGACGATGAAACCAGGTTCAGGTCCATGGACGTTGACACCAGGATCAGATCCAGGGACGTTGACTCCAGGATCAGATCCAGTGACGTTGACACCAGGATCAGATCCAGGCACGTTGAAACCAGGATTAGATCCAGTGACGTTGACACCAGGATTAGATCCTGGGACGTTGACACCAGGATTATATCCTGGGACGTTGACACCAGGCTTAGATCCATTGACGTTGACACCAGGATTAGATCCAGTGTCGCTAACATCAGGATTAGATCCAGTGATGTTGACACCAGGATTAGATCCAGGGATGTTGACATCAGTATTAGATCCAATGACGTTGATACCAGGATTAGGTCCAGGGACGTTGACAAAAGGATTAGATCCAGGGACGTTGACACCAGGATAAGATTCAGTGACGTCGACACCAGGATTAGATCCACAGACGCTGGCACCAGGATTAGATCCAGTGACATAAACCAGGATCAGATCCAGTGAAGTTGACACCAGGATTACATACAGGGACGTTGACACCAGGATAGATCCAGTTTCGTTGACAGCAGGATTAGATCCAATGACGTTGATACCAGGATTAGATCCAGGGACGTTGACACCAGGATTAGATCCAGGGACGTTGAAACAGGATAGATTTAGTTTCGTTGACACAAGGATTAAATCCAGGTTTCTTGACACCAGGATTAGATCCAGGGACGTTGACACCAGGATTAGATCCTGGGACGTTGACACCAGGATTTGATCCAGTGACGTTGATACCATGATTAAATCCAGGGAGGTTGACACCAGGATTAGATCCAGTGACGTTGACAACAGGATTAGATCCAGGGCCGTTGATACCAGGATTAGATGCAGGGACGTTGACACCAGGATTAGATCCAGTTTCATTGACACAAGGATTAGATCCAGGGACGTTGACACCAGGATTAGATCCAGTGATATTGACACCAGGATTAGATCCAGTGACTTTGACACCAAGATTAGATGCACTGATGCTGACACCAGGATTAGATCCAGTTACGTTGACATCAGGATTAGGTCCAGTGACGCTGACACCAGGATTAGACCAAGGGACCTTGACACCAGGATTAGAACCAGGGACGTTGACAACAGGATTAGATCCAGGGACGTTGACACCAGGTTTAGATCCAGTGACGCTGGTACCAGGATTAGATCCAGGGACATAAACGAGGTTTAGATCCAGTGATGTTGACACCAGGATTAGATCCAGGGACGTTGACACCAGGATTAGATCCAGTGACGTTGACAACACGATTAGATCCAAGGACGTTGACACCAGGATTATATCCAGGGACATATACCAGTATTAGATCCAGTGACTTTCACACCAGGATTAGATGCAGGGACATTGACACCAGGATTATATCCAGTGAAATTGATACCAGGATTAGATCCAGGGACGTTGACAAGAGGATTAGATCCAGGGACGTTGATACCAGGATTAGATAAAGGGACGTTGAAACAGGATGAGATCCAGTTTCGTTGACACCTGGATTAGAATCAGGTTCGTTGACACCAAGATTAGTTCCAGGGACGTTGACTACAGGATCAGATCCAGTGACGTTGACACCAGGATCAGATCCAGGGACGTTGAAACCAGGATTAGATCCTGGGACGTTGACACCAGGATTAGATCCTGGGACGTTGACACCAGGCTTAGATCCATTGACGTTGACACCAGGATTAGATCCAGTGACGCTGACATCAGGATTAGAACCAGTGATGTTGACACCAGGATTAGATCCAGGGATGTTGACATCAGTATTAGATCCAATGACGTTGATACCAGGATTAGGTCCAGGGACGTTGACAAAAGGATTAGATCCATCGACGTTGACACCAGGATAAGATTCTGTGACGTCGATACCAAGACTAGATCCACAGACGCTGGCACCAGGATTAGATCCAGTGACATAAAGCAGGATCAGATCCAGTGAAGTTGACACCAGGATTACATACAGAGACGTTGACACCAGGATAGATCCAGTTTCGTTGACACCAGGATTAGATCCAATGACGTTGATACCAGGATTAGATCCAGGGACGTTGACACCAGGATTAGATCCAGGGACGTTGAAACAGGATAGATTTAGTTTAGTTGACACAAGGATTAGATCCAGGTTTCTTGACACCAGGATTAGATCCAGGGACGTTGACACAAGGATTAGATCCAGGGACGTTGACACCAGGATTAGATCCATTGACGTTGACACCAGGATTAGATCCAGTAACGATGACACCAGTATTAGATCCAGGGACGTTGAAACCAGGATCAGATCCAGGGAGGTTGACACCAGGTTCAGATCCAGTGACGTCGATACCATGATTAGATCCAGGGATGTTGAAACCAGGATTAGATCCAGTGACGTTGAATCCAGGAATAGATCCAAGGAGGTTGACACCAGGAGTAGATCCAGTGACGTTGACAACAGGATTAGATCCAGGGACGTTGATACCAGGATTAGATCCAGAGACGTTGACACCAGGATTAGATCCAGTTTTGTTGACACAAGGATTAGACCCAGGGACGTTGACACCAGGATTAGATCCAGTGAGGTTGACACCAGGATTAGGCCCAGTGACGCTGACACCAGGTTTAGACACAGGGACGTTGACACCAAGATTAGATCCAGGGACGTGACACCAGGATAAGATCCAATGACATTGACACCAGAGTTAGATCCAGGGACCATGACACCAGGATTAGATCCAGGGACGTTGACAACAGGATTAGATCCAGGGACACTGACACCAGGATATGATCCAGTGACGTTGACACCAGGATTAGATCCATTGACGATGATACCAGGATTAGATCCAGGGACGTTGACACCAGGATTAGATACAGGGATGCTCACAACAGGATTAGATCCAGTGCCGCTGACACCAGGATTAGATCCATTGATGTTGACACAACGATTAGATCCAGGTACGTTGACACCAGGATCAGATCCACTGACGATGACACAAGGATCAGTCCCAGGGACCTTGACACCAGGATTTGATCCATTTACCTTGACACCAGGATTAGATCCAGTGTCGCTGACACCAAGATTAGATCCAGGGACATTGACACCAGGATTAGATCGAGTTACGATGACACAAGGATTAGATACAGGGACGTTGACACCAGAATTAGACCTAGGGACGTTGACACCAGTATAAGATCCAGTGATGTTGACACCAGGAATAGATCCAGGGACGTTGACACCAGAATTAGACCCAGGGATGTTGACACCAGGATTAGTTCCATTGACGTTGACACCAGGATTAGTAACATTGACGTTGACACCAGGATTAGATCCAGGGATGTTGACACCAGGATCAGATCCAGGGACGTTGAACCAGGATTAGATCCAGGAACGTTGCCTCCAGGAATAGATCCAGGGACGTTGATACCAGGATTAGATCCAGTGACGTTGACACCTGGATTAGGTCCAGTGATGTTGACACCAGGATTGGATCCAGGGACGTTGACACCAAGATTAGATCCAGGGACGTGACACCAGGATAAGATCCAATGACGTTGACACCAGAGTTAGATCCAGGGACCATGACACCAGGATTAGATCCAGGGACGTTGACAACAGGATTAGATCCAGGGACACTGACACCAGGATATGATCCAGTGACGTTGACACCAGGATTAGATCCATTGACGATGATACCAGGATTAGATCCAGGGACGTTGACACCAGGATTAGATACAGGGATGCTCACAACAGGATTAGATCCAGTGCCGCTGACACCAGGATTAGATCCATTGATGTTGACACAACGATTAGATCCAGGTACGTTGACACCAGGATCAGATCCACTGACGATGACACAAGGATCAGTCCCAGGGACCTTGACACCAGGATTTGATCCATTTACGTTGACACCAGGATTAGATCCAGTGTCGCTGACACCAAGATTAGATCCAGGGACATTGACACCAGGATTAGATCGAGTTACGCTGACACCAGGATTAGATACAGGGACGTTGACACCAGAATTAGACCTAGGGACGTTGACACCAGTATAAGATCCAGTGATGTTGACACCAGGAATAGATCCAGGGACGTTGACACCAGAATTAGACCCAAGGATGTTGACACCAGGATTAGTTCCATTGACGTTGACACCAGGATTAGATCCAGTAACGATGACACCAGTATTAGATCCAGGGACGTTGAAACCAGGATCAGATCCAGGGAGGTTGACACCAGGTCCAGATCCAGTGACGTCGATACCATGATTAGATCCAGGGATGTTGAAACCAGGATTAGATCCAGTGACGTTGACACCTGGATTTGATCCAGAGACGTTGAATCCAGGAATAGATCCAAGGAGGTTGACACCAGGATTAGATCCAGTGACGTTGACAACAGGATTAGATCCAGAGACGTTGATACCAGGATTAGATCCAGAGACGTTGACACCAGGATTAGATCCAGTTTTGTTGACACCAGGATTAGACCCAGGGACGTTGACACTAGGATTAGATCCAGTGAGGTTGACACCAGGATTAGGCCCAGTGACGCTGACACCAGGTTTAGACACAGGGACGTTGACACCAGGATTAGATCCAGGGACGTTGACACCAGGATTAGAGCCAGGGACGTTGACACCAGGATTAGATCCAGGGACGTGGATACCAGGATTAGATCCAGGGACGTTGACACCTGGATTGGATCCAGTGATGTTGACACCAGGATTGGATCCAGGGATGTTGACACCAAGATTAGATCCAGGGACGTTGACACCAGGATTAGATCCATGACGTTGACACCAGGATTAGATCCAGTAACGATGACACTAGTATTAGATCCAGGGACGTTGTAACCAGGATCAGATCCATGGACGGTGACACCAGGATCAGATCCAGGGACGTTGACACAGGATTAGATCCAGTGACGTTGACAACACGATTAGATCCATGGACGTTGACACCAGGATTAGATCCAGGGACGTTGACACCAGGATTATATCCAGGGACATAAACCAGGATTAGATCCAGTAACGTTCACACCAGGATTAGATGCAGGGACATTGACACCAGGATTAGATCCAGTGACATTGTTACCAGGATTAGATCCAGGGACGTTGACAACAGGATTAGATCCAGGGACGTGGATACCAGGATTAGATCCAGGGACGTTGAAACAGGATTAGATCCAGTTTCGTTGACACCTGGATTAGATCCAGGTTCGTTGACACCAAGATTAGATCCAGGGACCTTGACACCAGGATTAGATCCAGGGACGTTGACACCAGGATTAGATCCATTGACGTTGACACCAGGATTAGATCCAGGGACGTTGACGTCAGTATTAGCTCCAATGACGTTGATACCAGGATTAGGTCCAGGGACGTTGACAAAAGAATTAGATCCAGGGACGTTGACACCAGGATAAGATTCAGTGATGTCGACACCAGGATTAGATCCACAGACGCTGGCACCAGGATTAGATCCAGTGACATGAACCAGGATCAGATCCAGTGAGGTTGACACCAGGATTACATACAGGGACGTTGACACCAGGATTACATCCAGTTTCGTTGACACCAGGATTGGATCCAATGACGTTGATACCAGGATTAGATCCAGGGACGTTGACACCAGGAGTACATCCAGTGACATTGACAACAAGATTAGATCCAGGGACGTTGATACCAGGATTAGATCCAGGGATTTTGAAACAGGATTAGATTTAGTTTCGTTGACACAAGGATTAGATCCAGGTTCGTTGACACCAGGATTAGATCCAGGGACGTTGACACCAGGATTAGATCCAGGGACGTTGACACCAGGATTAGATCCAGGGACATTGACACCAGGATTAGATCGAGTTACGCTGACACCAGGATTAGATACAGGGACGTTGACACCAGAATTAGACCTAGGGACGTTGACACCAGTATAAGATCCAGTGATGTTGACACCAGGAATAGATCCAGGGACGTTGACACCAGAATTAGACCCAAGGATGTTGACACCAGGATTAGTTCCATTGACGTTGACACCAGGATTAGATCCAGTAACGATGACACCAGTATTAGATCCAGGGACGTTGAAACCAGGATCAGATCCAGGGAGGTTGACACCAGGTCCAGATCCAGTGACGTCGATACCATGATTAGATCCAGGGATGTTGAAACCAGGATTAGATCCAGTGACGTTGACACCTGGATTTGATCCAGAGACGTTGAATCCAGGAATAGATCCAAGGAGGTTGACACCAGGATTAGATCCAGTGACGTTGACAACAGGATTAGATCCAGAGACGTTGATACCAGGATTAGATCCAGAGACGTTGACACCAGGATTAGATCCAGTTTTGTTGACACCAGGATTAGACCCAGGGACGTTGACACTAGGATTAGATCCAGTGAGGTTGACACCAGGATTAGGCCCAGTGACGCTGACACCAGGTTTAGACACAGGGACGTTGACACCAGGATTAGATCCAGGGACGTTGACACCAGGATTAGAGCCAGGGACGTTGACACCAGGATTAGATCCAGGGACGTGGATACCAGGATTAGATCCAGGGACGTTGACACCTGGATTGGATCCAGTGATGTTGACACCAGGATTGGATCCAGGGATGTTGACACCAAGATTAGATCCAGGGACGTTGACACCAGGATTAGATCCATGACGTTGACACCAGGATTAGATCCAGTAACGATGACACTAGTATTAGATCCAGGGACGTTGTAACCAGGATCAGATCCATGGACGGTGACACCAGGATCAGATCCAGGGACATTGACACAGGATTAGATCCAGTGACGTTGACAACACGATTAGATCCATGGACGTTGACACCAGGATTAGATCCAGGGACGTTGACACCAGGATTATATCCAGGGACATAAACCAGGATTAGATCCAGTAACGTTCACACCAGGATTAGATGCAGGGACATTGACACCAGGATTAGATCCAGTGACATTGTTACCAGGATTAGATCCAGGGACGTTGACAACAGGATTAGATCCAGGGACGTGGATACCAGGATTAGATCCATGGACGTTGAAACAGGATTAGATCCAGTTTCGTTGACACCTGGATTAGATCCAGGTTCGTTGACACCAAGATTAGATCCAGGGACCTTGACACCAGGATTAGATCCAGGGACGTTGACACCAGGATTAGATCCATTGACGTTGACACCAGGATTAGATCCAGGGACGTTGACGTCAGTATTAGCTCCAATGACGTTGATACCAGGATTAGGTCCAGGGACGTTGACAAAAGAATTAGATCCAGGGACGTTGACACCAGGATAAGATTCAGTGATGTCGACACCAGGATTAGATCCACAGACGCTGGCACCAGGATTAGATCCAGTGACATGAACCAGGATCAGATCCAGTGAGGTTGACACCAGGATTACATACAGGGACGTTGACACCAGGATTACATCCAGTTTCGTTGACACCAGGATTGGATCCAATGACGTTGATACCAGGATTAGATCCAGGGACGTTGACACCAGGAGTACATCCAGTGACATTGACAACAAGATTAGATCCAGGGACGTTGATACCAGGATTAGATCCAGGGATTTTGAAACAGGATTAGATTTAGTTTCGTTGACACAAGGATTAGATCCAGGTTCGTTGACACCAGGATTAGATCCAGGGACGTTGACACCAGGATTAGATCCAGGGACGTTGACACCAGGATTAGATCCATTTACGTTGACACCAGGATTAGATCCATTAACGATGACACCAGTATTAGAACCAGGGACATTGAAACCAGGATCAGATCCATGGACGGTGACACCAGGATCAGATCCAGGGAGGTTGACACCAGGTTCAGATCCAGTGACGTCGATACCATGATTAGATCCAGGGATGTTGAAACCAGGATTAGATCCAGTGACGTTGACACCAGTATTTGATGCAGTGACGTTGATACCAGGAATAGATCCAAGGAGGTTGACACCAGGATTAGATCCAGTGACGTTGACAACAGGATTTGATCCAGGGACGTTGGTACCAGGATTAGATCCAGGGACGATGACACCAGGATTAGATCCAGTTTTGTTGACACCAGGATTAGACCCATGGACGTTAACACCAGGAATATATCCAGGGAAGTTGACACCAGGATTAGAGCCAGGGACGTTGACACCATGATTAGATCCAGGGACGTTGAAACCAGGATTAGATCCAGTGACGTTGACACCAGGATATGATCCAATGATGTTGATACCAGGAATAGATCCAGGGAGGTTGACACCAGGATTAGATCCTGGGAGGTTGACAACAGGATTAGATCCAGGGACGTTGATACCAGGATTAGATCCAGGTACGTTGACACCAGGATTAGATACAGTTTCGTTGACACCAGGATTAGATCCAGGGACGTTAACACCAGGATTAGATCCACTTATGCTGACACCAGGTTTAGATCCAGTGAGGTTGACACCAGGATTAGATCCAGGGACGTTGACACCAGAATTAGATCCATGGACGTTGACACCAGGATTACATCCTGGGACGTTGAAACCAGGATTAGTTCCAAGGACGTTGACACAGGGTCAGATCCAGGGACGTTGACACCAAGATCAGATCCAGTGATGTTGACACAGGGCTTAGATCCAGGGACGTTGATACCAGGATTAGATCCAGGGATGTTGAAACAGGATTAGATCCAGTTTCGTTGACACCAGGATTAGATCCAGGTTCGTTGACACCAGGATTAGATCCATTGACGTTGACACCAGGATTAGATCCAGTAACGCTGACACTAGGATTAGATCCAGGGACGTTGAAACCAGGATCAGATCCATGGACGCTGACACCAGGATCAGATCCAGGGACGTTGAAACCAGGATCAGATCCATGGACGGTGACACCAGGTACTGATCCAGGGAGGTTGACACCAGGTTCAGATCCAGTGACGTCGATACCATGATTAGATCCAGGGATGTTGAAACCAGGATTAGATCCAGTGACGTTGACACCAGGATTTGATGCAGTGAAGTTGATACCAGGAATAGATCCAAGGAGGTTGACACCAGGATTAGATCCAGTGACGTTGGCAACAGGATTAGATCCAGGGACGTTGATACCAGGATTAGATCCAGGGACGTTGACACCAGGATTAGATCCAGGGAAGTTGACACCTGGATTAGATCCAGGGATGTTGACACCAGGATTAGATCCAGGGACGTTGACACCAAGATTAGATTCAGGGACGTGACACCAGGATAAGATCCAATGACTTTGACACCAGAATTAGTTCCAGGGACCATGACACCAGGATTAGATCCAGGGACGTTGAGACCAGGATTAGATCCAGGGACGTTGAGACCAGGATTAGATCCAGGGATGCTCACAACGGGATTAGATCCAGGTACGTTGACACCAGGATCAGATCCAGTGATGTTGACACAAGGATCAGACCAAGGGACGTTGACACCAGGATTAGATCCAGTTTCTTTGACACCACGATTAGATCCAGGGTCGTTGACACCAGGATCAGATCCAGCGACGTTGACACCAGGATCAGATCCGGAGATGCTGACACCAGGATCAGATCCTGGGACGTTAAAAACAGGATTAGTTCCAGGGACGTTGACACCAGGATTAGATCCAGGGACGTTGACACCAGGATCAGATCCAGGGACGTTGAACCAGGATTAGATCCAGGAACGTTGCCTCCAGGAATAGATCCAGGGACGTTGACACCAGGATTAGATCCAGCGACGTTGACACCAGGATTAGATCCAGTGTCTCTGACACCAAGATTAGATCCAGGGACGTTGACACCAGGAGTAGATCGAGTGACGCTGACACCAGGATTAGATACAGGGACGTTGACACCAGAATTAGACCCAGGGACGTTGACACCAGTATAAGATCCAGTGATGTTGACACCAGGAATAGATCCAGGGACCATGACACCAGGATTAGACCCAGGGACGTTGACACCAGAATTAGACCCAGGGACGTTGACACCAGGATTAGTTCCATTGACGTTGACACCAGGGTTAGATACAGGGACCATGACACCAGGATTATATACAGGGATGTTGAGACCAGGATTAGATCCATTGACGTTGACACCAGGATTAGATCCAGTGATGCTGACACCAGGATTAGATCCAGTGATGTTGACACCAGGATTAGATCCAGGGACGTTGACGTCAGTATTAGCTCCAATGACCTTGATACCAGGATTAGGTCCAGGGACGTTGACAAAAGGATTAGATCCAGGGACGTTGACACCAGGATAAGATTCAGTGATGTCGACACCAGGATTAGATCCACAGACGCTGGCACCAGGATTAGATCCAGTGACATGAACCAGGATCAGATCCAGTGAGGTTGACACCAGGATTACATACAGGGATGTTGACACCAGGATGAGATCCAGTTTCGTTGACACCAGGATTAGATCCAATGACGTTGATACCAGGATTAGATCCATTGACGTTGACACCAGGATTAGATCCAGTAACGCTGACACTAGGATTAGATCCAGGGACGTTGAAACCAGGATCAGATCCATGGACGCTGACACCAGGATCAGATCCAGGGACGTTGAAACCAGGATCAGATCCATGGACGGTGACACCAGGTACTGATCCAGGGAGGTTGACACCAGGTTCAGATCCAGTGACGTCGATACCATGATTAGATCCAGGGATGTTGAAACCAGGATTAGATCCAGTGACGTTGACACCAGGATTTGATGCAGTGAAGTTGATACCAGGAATAGATCCAAGGAGGTTGACACCAGGATTAGATCCAGTGACGTTGGCAACAGGATTAGATCCAGGGACGTTGATACCAGGATTAGATCCAGGGACGTTGACACCAGGATTAGATCCAGGGAAGTTGACACCTGGATTAGATCCAGGGATGTTGACACCAGGATTAGATCCAGGGACGTTGACACCAAGATTAGATTCAGGGACGTGACACCAGGATAAGATCCAATGACTTTGACACCAGAATTAGTTCCAGGGACCATGACACCAGGATTAGATCCAGGGACGTTGAGACCAGGATTAGATCCAGGGACGTTGAGACCAGGATTAGATCCAGGGATGCTCACAACGGGATTAGATCCAGGTACGTTGACACCAGGATCAGATCCAGTGATGTTGACACAAGGATCAGACCAAGGGACGTTGACACCAGGATTAGATCCAGTTTCTTTGACACCACGATTAGGTCCAGGGTCGTTGACACCAGGATCAGATCCAGCGACGTTGACACCAGGATCAGATCCAGAGATGCTGACACCAGGATCAGATCCTGGGACGTTGAAAACAGGATTAGATCCAGGGACGTTGACACCAGGATTAGATCCAGGGACGTTGACACCAGGATCAGATCCAGGGACGTTGAACCAGGATTAGATCCAGGAACGTTGCCTCCAGGAATAGATCCAGGGACGTTGACACCAGGATTAGATCCAGCGACGTTGACACCAGGATTAGATCCAGTGTCTCTGACACCAAGATTAGATCCAGGGACGTTGACACCAGGAGTAGATCGAGTGACGCTGACACCAGGATTAGATACAGGGACGTTGACACCAGAATTAGACCCAGGGACGTTGACACCAGTATAAGATCCAGTGATGTTGACACCAGGAATAGATCCAGGGACCATGACACCAGGATTAGACCCAGGGACGTTGACACCAGAATTAGACCCAGGGACGTTGACACCAGGATTAGTTCCATTGACGTTGACACCAGGGTTAGATACAGGGACCATGACACCAGGATTATATACAGGGATGTTGAGACCAGGATTAGATCCATTGACGTTGACACCAGGATTAGATCCAGTGATGCTGACACCAGGATTAGATCCAGTGATGTTGACACCAGGATTAGATCCAGGGACGTTGACGTCAGTATTAGCTCCAATGACCTTGATACCAGGATTAGGTCCAGGGACGTTGACAAAAGGATTAGATCCAGGGACGTTGACACCAGGATAAGATTCAGTGATGTCGACACCAGGATTAGATCCACAGACGCTGGCACCAGGATTAGATCCAGTGACATGAACCAGGATCAGATCCAGTGAGGTTGACACCAGGATTACATACAGGGATGTTGACACCAGGATGAGATCCAGTTTCGTTGACACCAGGATTAGATCCAATGACGTTGATACCAGGATTAGATCCAGGGACGTTGACACCAGGATTACATCCAGTGACATTGACAACAAGATTAGATCCAGGGACGTTGATACCAGGATTAGATCCAGGGATTTTGAAACAGGATTAGATTTAGTTTCGTTGACACAAGGATTAGATCCAGGTTCGTTGACACCAGGATTAGATCCAGGGACGTTGACACCAGGATTAGATCCAGGGACGTTGACACCAGGATTAGATCCATTTACGTTGACACCAGGATTAGATCCATTAACGATGACACCAGTATTAGAACCAGGGACATTGAAACCAGGATCAGATCCATGGACGGTGACACCAGGATCAGATCCAGGGAGGTTGACACCAGGTTCAGATCCAGTGACGTCGATACCATGATTAGATCCAGGGATGTTGAAACCAGGATTAGATCCAGTGACGTTGACACCAGGATTTGATGCAGTGACGTTGATACCAGGAATAGATCCAAGGAGGTTGACACCAGGATTAGATCCAGTGACGTTGACAACAGGATTTGATCCAGGGACGTTGGTACCAGGATTAGATCCAGGGAAGTTGACACCAGGATTAGATCCAGTTTTGTTGACACCAGGATTAGACCCATGGACGTTGACACCAGGAATATATCCAGGGAAGTTGACACCAGGATTAGATCCAGGGACGTTGACACCATGATTAGATCCAGGGACGTTGAAACCAGGATTAGATCCAGTGACGTTGACACCAGGATTTGATCCAATGATGTTGATACCTGGAATAGATCCAGGGAGGTTGACACCAGGATTAGATCCTGGGAGGTTGACAACAGGATTAGATCCAGTGACGTTGATACCAGGATTAGATCCAGGTACGTTGACACCAGGATTAGATACAGTTTCGTTGACACCAGGATTAGATCCAGTGACGTTGACAAAAGGATTAGATCCAGGGAAGTTGACACCAGGATTAGAGCCAGGGACGCTGACACCATGATTAGTTCCAGGGACGTTGAAACCAGGATTAGATCCAGTGACGCTTACACCAGGATTAGATGAAGGGACGTTGACACCAGGATTAGATCCAGTTTCATTGACACCAGGATTAGATCCAGGGACGTTGACACCAGGATTAGATCCAGTGACGCTGACACCAGGATTAGATCCAGGGACATTGAAACCAGGATCAGATCCATGGACGTTGAACCAGGATCAGATCCAGGGTCGTTGACACCAGGATGAGATCCAGTGACGCTGACACCAAGATCAGATCCAGGGATGTTGAAACCAGTATTAGATCCAGTGACGTTGACACCAGGATTAGATCCATGGACGTTGACACCAGGATAGTATCCATTGACGTTGACACCAGGATTAGATCCAGAATCGTTGATACCAGGATTAGATCCTGGGACTGTGACACTTGGATTATATCAAGTGACGCTGACACAGGATTAGATCCAGTGACGTTGACACAAGGATTAGATCCAGTGACACTGTCATCAGGATTAGATCCAGTGATGTTGACACCAGGATTAGGTCCAGGGACGTTGACTAAAGGATTAGATCATGGGACGTTGACACCAGGATAAGATTCAGTGACGTTGACACCAGGATTAGATCCACAGAGGCTGGCACCAGGATTAGATCCAGTGACATAAACCAGGATCAGAGCCAGTGAGGTTGACACCAGGATTACATACAGGAACGTTGACACCAGGATTAGATCCAGTTTCGTTGACACCAGAATTAGATCCAATGACGTTGGTACCAGGATTAGATCCCGGGACGTCGATACCAGGATTAGATCCAGGGACATTGAAACAGGATTAGATTTAGTTTCGTTGACACAAGGATTAGATCCAGGGATGTTGACACCAGGATTAGATCCAGGGACGTTGACACCAGGATTAGATCCATTGACGTTGACACCAGGATTAGATCCAGTAACGATGACACCAGTATTAGATCCAGGGACTTTGAAACCAGGATCAGATCCATGGACGTTGACACCAGGATTAGATCCAGCGACGTTGACACCAGGATTAGAGCTAGGCGTTGACACCAGGATTAGATCCATTGACGTTGACACCAGGATTCGATCCAGTGTCACTGACACCAAGATTAGATCCAGGGACGTTGACACCAGGAGTAGATCGAGTGACGCTGACACCAGGATTAGATTCACGGACGTTGACACCAGAATTAGACCCAGGGACGTTGACTACAGGATTAGTTCCATTGACGTTGACACCAGGGTTAGATACAGGGACCATGACACCGGGATTATATACAGGGACGTTTAGACCAGGATTAGATCCATTGACGTTGACACCAGGATTAGATCCAGTGATGCTGACACAAGGATTAGATCCAGTGACGTTGACACCAAGATTACATCCAGTGACGCTGATACCAGGATTAGATCCAGTGACGCTGAAACCAGGATTAGGTCCAGGGACCTTGACAACAGGATTAGATCCAGGGACGTTGACACCAGGATTAGATCCATTGACGTTGACACCAGGATTAGATCCAGGGACGTTGACTCCAGAATTAGATCCATGGACGTTGACACCAGGATTACATCCAGGGACGTTGAAACCAGGATTAGTTCCAAGGACGTTGACACAGGGTCAGATCCAGGGACGTTGACACCAAGATCAGATCCAGTGATGTTGACACAGGGCTTAGATCCAGGGACGTTGATACCAGGATTAGATCCAGGGACGTTGAAACAGGGTTAGATCCAGTTTCGTTGACACCAGGATTAGATCCAGGTTCGTTGACCTCAGGATTAGATCCATTGACGTTGACACCAGGATTAGATCCAGTGACGCTGACACCAGGATTAGATCCAGGGACATTGAAACCAGGATCAGATCCATGGACGTTGACACCAGGATCAGATCCAGGGACGTTGAAACCAGGATCAGATCCATGGACGGTGACAACAGGATCAGATCCAGGGAGGTTGACACCAGGTTCAGATCCAGTGACGTCGATACCATGATTAGATCCAGGAATGTTGAAACCAGGATTAGATCCAGTGACGTTGACACCAGAATTTGATGCAGTGACGTTGATACCAGGAATAGATCCAAGGAGGTTGACACCAGGATTAGATCCAGTGACGTTGGCAACAGGATTAGATCCAGGGACGTTGATACCAGGATTAGATCCAGGGACGTTGACACCAGGATTAGATCCAGGGAAGTTGACACCTGGATTAGATCCAGGGATGTTGACACCAGGATTATATCCAGGGACGTTGACACCAAGATTAGATCCAGGGACGTGACCCCAGGATAAGATCCAATGACTTTGACACCAGAATTAGTTCCAGGGACCATGACACCAGGATTAGATCCAGGGACGTTGACACCAGGATTAGATCCAGGGACGTTGAGACCAGGATTAGATCCAGGGATGCTCACAACGGGATTAGATCCAGGTACGTTGACACCAGGATCAGATCCAGTGATGTTGACACAAGGATCAGACCAAGGGACGTTGACACCAGGATTAGATCCAGTTTCTTTGACTCCACGATTAGATCCAGGGACGTTGACACCAGGATTAGATCCAGTGACGCTGACACCAGGATTAGATCCAGGGACATTGAAACCAGGATCAGATCCATGGACGTTGAACCAGGATCAGATCCAGGGTCGTTGACACCAGGATCAGATCCAATGACGCTGACACCAAGATCAGATCCAGGGATGTTGAAACCAGTATTAGATCCAGTGACGTTGACACCAGGATTAGATCCAGAGACGTTGACACCAGGATAGTATCCATTGACGTTGACACCAGGATTAGATCAAGGGACGTTGACAACAGGATTACATCCAGGGACGTTGATACCAGGATTAGATCCAGGGACGTTGACACCAGGATTAGATCCAGAATCGTTGACACCAGGATTAGATCCTGGGACGGTGACACTAGGATTATATCAAGTGACGCTGACACCAGGATTAGATCCAGTGACGTTGACACAAGGATTAGATCCAGTGACTTTGACACCAGGATTAGGTCCAGGGACGTTGACTAAGGATTAGATCCAGGGACGTTGACACCAGGATAAGATTCAGTGACGTCGACACCAGGATTAGATCCACCGACGCTGGCACCAGGATTATATCCAGTGACATAAACCAGGATCAGATCCAGTGAGGTTGACACCAAGATTACATACAGGAATGTTGACACCAGGATTAGATCCAGTTTCGTTGACACCAGGATTAGATCCAATGACGTTGGTACCAGGATTAGATCCAGGGACGTTGAAACCAGGAGTACATCCAGTGACATTAACAACAGGATTAGATCCAGGGACGTTGAAATAGGATTAGATTTAGTTTCGTTGACACAAGGATTAGATCCAGGGATGTTGACACCAGGATTACATCCAGGTACGTTGACACCAGGATTAGATCCATTGACGTTGACACCAGTATTAGATCCAGTAACGATGACACCAGTATTAGATCCAGGGACTTTGAAACCAGGATCAGATCCATGGACGTTGACACCAGGATCAGATCCAGGGAGGTTGACACCAGGTTCAGATCCAGTGACGTCGATACCATGATTAGATCCAGGGATGTTGAAACCAGGATTAGCTCCAGTGACGTTGACACCAGGATTTGATCCAGTAACGTTGATACCAGGAATAGATCCAAGGAGGTTGACACCAGGATTATATCCAGTGACGTTGAAAACAGGATTAGATCCAGGGACGTTGATACCAGGATTAGATCCAGGGACGTTGACACCAGGATTAGATCCAGTTTCGTTGACACCAGGATTAGACCCAGGGACGTTGACACCAGGATTACATCCAGGGAAGTTGACACCAGGATTAGGTTCAGGGACGTTGACACCATGATTAGATCCAGGGACGTTGAAACCAGGATTAGATCCAGTGACGTTGACACCAGGATTTGATCCAGTGACGTTGATACCAGAAATAGATCCAGGGAGGTTGACACCAGGATTAGATCCTGGGAGGTTGACAACAGGATTAGATCCAGTGACGTTGATACCAGGATTAGATCCAGATACGTTGACACCAGGATTAGATCCAGTTTCGTTGACACCAGGATTAGATCCAGGGACGTTGACACCAGGAATAGATCCAGTGATCTTGACACCAGGATTAGATCCAGTGTCGTTGACACCAGGATTAGGCCCAGTGACATTGACACCAGGATTAGATCCTGGGCCCTTGACACCAGGATTAGATACAGTGACGTTGTCGCAAGGATTAGAATCAGGGACGTAGACTCCAGAATCAGATCCACTGACTTTGACACCAGGATTATATCCAGTGACGCTTACACTAGGATCAAATCCAGGGACGTTGACACCAGGATTAGATCCAGTGACGTTGACACAAGGATTAATCCCGGGAGGTTGACACAAGGATTAGACCCAGGGATGTGGCACCAGGATTAGATCCAGGGACATTGACTCCAGGATTAGATCCAGGGATGTTGACAACAGGATTAGAACCAGGTACGTTGACACCAGGATTAGATCCAGGGACCTTGACACCAGGATTAAATCCAGTGATGTTGTCGCAAGGATTAGAATCAGGGACGTAGACTCCAGAATTAGATCCACTGACTTTGACAGCAGGATTATATCCAGTGACGCTGACACTAGGATCAAATCCAGGGACGTTGACACCAGGATTAGATCCAGTGACGTTGAAACAAGGATTAATCCCGGGAGGTTGACACAAGGATTAGACCCAGGGATGTGGCACCAGGATTAGATCCAGGGACATTGACTCCAGGATTAGATCCAGTGACATTGACACCAGGATTAGGTCCAGGGACGTTGACACCAGGATTAGAGCCAGGGACGTTGACACCAGTATCAGATCCAGTGACATTGACACCATGATTAGATCCAGGGACGTTGAAACCAGGATTAGATCCAGTGACGTTGAGACCAGTATTTGATCCAGTGATGGTGATACCAGGAATAGATCCAGGGAGGTTGACACAAGGATAAGATCCAGGGACGTTCAAACCAGGATCAGATCCAGGGACGTTGACACCAGGATCAGATAGAAGGACGTTGACACCAGGATCAGATCCAGAGACGATGAGACCAGGATCAGATCCAGGGACGTTGTAACCAGGATTCGATCCAGTGACATTGACACCAGGATTAGATCCAGGGACAATGACACCAGGATTAGATCCAGTGACGTTGACATAAGGATTAGAATCAGGGACGTCGGCTCCAGAATTAGATCCACTGACTTTGACACCAGGATTATATCCAGTGATGCTGACACTAGGATCAAATCCAGGGACGTTGACACCAGGATTAGATCCAGTGACGTTGACACGAGGATTTGATCCCAGGACGTTGACACAAGGATTACATCCAGGGACCTTGACACAAGGATAGGATCCAGGGACATTGACTCCAGGATTAGATCCAGTGACGTTTGACACCAGGATTAGATCCAGTGAAGCTGACACCAGGATTAGATCCAGGGACGTTGACACCAGGATTAGATCCAGAACGCTGACATCAGGATTAGATCCAGGGACGTTGACACCAGAATAGATCCACGGACGTTGACACCAGGATCAGATCCAGTGACGTTGACACCAGGATTAGATCCAGGGACCATGACACCAGGATTAGATCCAGTGACATTGACACCAGGATTATATCCAGTGACACTGACACCAGGATCAGATCCAGGGACGTCGACACCAAGATTAGATCCAGAGAAGTTGACACCAGGATTAGATCCATGGACCTGACACCAGGATTAGATCAACGGACGTTGACAGCAGGATTCGATCCAGGGACGTTGACACCAGGATTAGATCCAGTGATGTTGACACCAGGATTAGATCCAGGGACGATGATACTAAGATTACATCCAAAAATGTTGACACTAGGATAAGATCCAATGACGTTGACACCAGAATTAGATCAAGGTACCATGACACCAGGATTAGATCCAGGGACGTTGACACCAGGATTAGATCCAGGGACGTTGACACCAGGATTAGATCCAGGAATTTGACACCTGGATTAGATCTAGTGACGTTGAAACCAGGATTAGATCATTGACGTTGACACCAGGTTTAGATCCAGGGACGTTGAAACCAGGATTAGATCCAGGGACGTTGATACCAGGCTTAGATTGAGGGACATTGACACCAGGATTAGATCCAGTTTCGTTGACACCAGGATTAGATCCCAGGAGGTTGACACCAGGATTAGACCCAGGGACGTGGCAATAGGATTAGGTCCAGGGACGTTGACTCCAGGATTAGATCCAGGGATGTTGAAACCAGGATTAGAACCAGGGACATTGACACCAGGATTAGATCCAGGGACGTTGACACCAGGATTAGATCCAGTGATGCTGTCACCAGGATTAGATCCACGGACATTGACACCAGGATTAGATCCAGGGACGTTGACACCAGGATTAGATCAAGGGACCTTGACACCGGGATTAGATCCAGGGACGTTGATTCCAGGATTAGATCCAGGGACGTTGACACCAGGATTAGATCCAGTGATGCTGACACCAGGATTAGTTCCAGGGACGTTGACACCAGGATTAGATCCTGTGACGCTGACACCATGATCTGATCCATGACGTTGACACCAGGATTAGATGCAGGGACGATGACACCAGGATTAGACCCAGTGACGTTGATACCAGGATTAGATCCAGGGACGATGACACCAGGATTAGAATCAGGGACGTCGACTCCAGAATTAGATCCAGTGACTTTGACACCAGGATTATATCCAGTGACACTGACACTAGGATCAAATCCAGGGACGATTACACCAGGTTAAGATCTAGTGACGTTGACACCAGGATTAGATCCAGGGACGTTGAAACCAGAATCAGATACAGGGACGTTGACCTCAGGATCAGATCCAGGGACTTTGACACAAGGATTAGATCCAGTGACGCTGACTCTAGGATTAGATCCAGGGATGTTTTAACCAGGATCAGATCCAGGGACGTTGACACCAGGATCAGATCCAGGGACTTTGACACCAGGATCAGATCCAGTGATGCTGACACCAGGATCAGATCCAGTGTCGCTGAATCCAGGATCAGATCCAGAAACGTTGACACCATATTTGATCCAGGGACGTTGACACTAGGATAAGATCCAGTGACGTTGACACCAGGATTAGATCCAGGGACCCTGACACCAGGATTAGATCCAGGGACGTTGACCCCAGGATTAGAACCAGGGACGTTGACACCAGGATTAGATCCAGTGATGCTGACAACAGGATTAAATCCAGGGTTGTTGACACCAGGACATTGACAACAGGATTAGATCCCGTGAAGTTGACACCAGGATTATATCCAGGGACGTTGCCTCCAGGATTAGATCATATGACGTTGACACCAGGATTAGATCCCGGCGTTGACACCAGGATTATATCCAGGGACGTTGACACCATGATTAGATCCATTGAAGTTGACACCAGGATTAGATCAAGTGACGCTGACACCAAGATTAGATCCAGTGACGTTTGACACCAGGATTAGATCCAGTGAAGCTGACACCAGGATTAGATCCAGGGTGATGACACCAGGATTAGATCCAGTGACGTTGACACCAGGATTATATCCATTGACGCCGACACCAGGATTAGATTAGTGACGCTGATAACAGGATTAGATCCAGGGACGTTGAAACCAGGATCAGATCCCGGGACGTTGACACCAGGATCAGATAGAAGGACGTTGACACCAGGATCAGATCCAGTGACGCGGACACCAGGATCATATCCAAGGATGTTGTAACCAGGATTAGATCCAGTGACATTGACACCAGGATTAGATCCAGGGACCATGACACCAGGATTAGATGCAGTGACGTTGACACAAGGATTAGAATCAGGGACGCCGACTCCAGAATTAGATCCACTGACTTTGACACCAGGATTATATCCAGTGACGCTGACACTAGGATCAAATCCATGGACGTTGACACCAGGATAGGATCCAGTGATGTTGACACGAGGATTAGATCCTGGGACGTTGACACAAGGATTACACCCAGGGAAGGTGCACCAGGACAGATCCAGGGACATTGACTCCAGGATTAGATCCAGGGACTTTGACAACAGGATTAGAACCAGGGATGTTGACACCAGGATTAGATCCAGGGACCTTGACACCAGCATTAGATCCAGGGACATTGCCTCAAGGATTAGATCCAGGGATGTTTGACACCAGGATTAGATCCAGTGAAGCTGACACCAGGATTAGATCCAGGGACGTTGACACCAGGTTAGATCCAGAACGCTGACATCAGGATTAGATCCAGGGACGTTGACACCAGGATCAGATCCAGTGACGTTGACACCAGGTTTAGATCCAGGGACCATGACACCAGGATTAGATCCAGTGACATTGACACCAGGATTATATCCAGTGACACTGACAGCAGGATCAGATCCAGGGACGTTGACACCAGGATTAGAGCCAGGGACGTTGACACCAGTATCAGATCCAGTGAAATTGACACCATGATTAGATCCAGGGACGTTGAAACCAGGATTAGATCCAGTGACGTTGAGACCAGTATTTGATCCAGTGATGGTGATACCAGGAATAGATCCAGGGAGGTTGACACCAGGATTAGATCCAGGGACGTTCAAACCAGGATCAGATCCAGGGACATTGACACCAGGATCAGATAGAAGGACGTTGACACCAGGATCAGATCCAGAGACGATGAGACCAGGATCAGATCCAGGGACGTTGTAACCAGGATTCGATCCAGTGACATTGACACCAGCATTAGATCCAGGGACAATGACACCAGGATTAGATCCAGTGACGTTGACATAAGGATTAGAATCAGGGACGTCGGCTCCAGAATTAGATCCACTGACTTTGACACTAGGATTATATCCAGTGATGCTGACACTAGGATCAAATCCAGGGACGTTGACACCAGGATTAGATCCAGTGACGTTGACACGAGGATTTGATCCCAGGACGTTGACACAAGGATTACGTCCAGGGACCTTGACACCAGGATAGGATCCAGGGACATTGACTCCAGGATTAGATCCAGTGACGTTTTACACCAGGATTAGATCCAGTGAAGCTGACACCAGGATTACATCCAGGGACCTTGACACCAGGATAGGATCCAGGGACATTATCTCCAGGATTAGATCCAGTGACGTTTGACACCAGGATTAGATCCAGTGAAGCTGACACCAGGATTAGATCCAGGGACGTTGACACCAGGATTAGATCCAGAACGCTGACATCAGGATTAGATCCAGGGACGTTGACACCAGAATAGATCCACGGACGTTGACACCAGGATCAGATCCAGTGACACTGACACCAGGATCAGATCCAGGGACGTCGACACCAAGATTAGATTCAGAGAAGTTGACACCAGGATTAGATCCATGGACCTGACACCAGGATTAGATCAACGGACGTTGACAGCAGGATTCGATCCAGGGACGTTGACACCAGGATTCGATCCAGGGACGTTGACACCAGGATTAGATCCAGGGACGTTGACACCAGGATTAGATCCAGGAATTTGACACCAGGATTAGATCTAGTGACGTTGAAACCAGGATTAGATCCATTGACGTTGACACCAGGATTAGATCCAGGGACGTTGAAACCAGGATTAGATCCAGGGACGTTGACACCAGGATTAGATCCAGTGACGTTGAAAAAAGGATTAGATCAAGGGACGTTGATACCAGGCTTAGATTGAGGGACATTGACACCAGGATTAGATCCAGTTTCGTTGACACCAGGATTAGATCCCCAGAGGTTGACACCAGGATTAGACCCAGGGACGTGGCAACAGGATTAGGTCCAGGGACGTTGACTCCAGGATTAGATCCAGGGATGTTGAAACCAGGATTAGAACCAGGGACATTGACACCAGGATTAGATCCAGGGACGTTGACACCAGGATTAGATCCAGTGATGCTGTCACCAGGATTAGATCCACGGACATTGACACCAGGATTAGATCCAGGGACGTTGACACCAGGATTAGATCAAGGGACCTTGACACCGGGATTAGATCCAGGGACGTTGATTCCAGGATTAGATCCAGGGACGTTGACACCAGGATTAGATCCAGTGATGCTGACACCAGGATTAGTTCCAGGGACGTTGACACCAGGATTAGATCCTGTGACGCTGACACCAGGATTTGATCCAGGGATGTTAACACCAGAATTAGATCCAGGGACGATGAAATCAAGATAAGATCCAATGACGTTGACACCAGGTTTAGATCCAGGGACCATGACACCAGGATTAGATCCAGTGACATTGACACCAGGATTAGATCCAGTGACACTGACACCATGATCTGATCCATGACGTTGACACCAGTATTAGATGCAGGGACGATGACACCAGGATTAGACCCAGTGACGTTGATACCAGGATTAGATCCAGGGACGATGACACCAGGATTAGAATCAGGGACGTCGATTCCAGAATTAGATCCAGTGACTTTGACACCAGGATTATATCCAGTGACACTGACACTAGGATCAAATCCAGGGACGATTACACCAGGTTAAGATCTAGTGATGTTGACACCAGGATTAGATCCAGGGACGTTGAAACCAGAATCAGATACAGGGACGTTGACCTCAGGATCAGATCCAGGGACTTTGACACAAGTATTAGATCCAGTGACGCTGACTCCAGAATTAGATCCAGGGATGTTTTAACCAGGATCAGATCCAGGGACGTTGACACCAGGATCAGATCCAGGGACTTTGACACCAGGATCAGATCCAGTGATGCTGACACCAGGATCAGATCCAGTGTCGCTGAATCCAGGATCAGATCCAGAAACGTTGACACCATATTTGATCCAGGGACGTTGACACTAGGATAAGATCCAGTGACGTTGACACCAGGATTAGATCCAGGGACCCTGACACCAGGATTAGATCCAGGGACGTTGACCCCAGGATTAGAACCAGGGACGTTGACACCAGGATTAGATCCAGGGACGTTGACACCGATTATATCCATTGACGTTGACAGCAGGATTAGATCCAGTGACGCTGACACCAGGATGAGATCCAGGGACGTTGAAACCAAGATCAGGTCCAGGGACGTTGACAACAGGATCAGATCCAGTGACTTGACACCTGGATCAGATCCAGTGACGTTGACACCAGGAACAGATCCAGGGACGTTAAAAACAGGATTAGATCCAGTGATGTTGATAACAGGATTAGATCCAGGGTCGTTGACACCAGGATTAGAATCAGGGACGTTGACTCCAGAATTAAATCCAGTGACTTTGACACCAGGATTAGATCCAGTGACGATGACTCAAGGGTCAGATGCAGGGACGTTGACACCAGGTTTAGATCCAGTGACGTAAACACCAGGATTAGATCCAGTGACGTTGAAACCAGGATTATATCCAGGGACGTTGATACCAGGATTAGATCCAGGGACGTTGAATCCAGGATTAGATCCAGGGACGTTGACACCAGAATTAGACCTAGGGACGTTGACACCAGTATTAGATCCAGGACGTTGACAGCAGGATTAGATCCAGTGACTTTGCCACCAGGATTAGGTCCAGGGATGTTGAAAAAAGGATTAGAACCAGGGACGTTGACTTCAGGATAAGATCCATTGACGTTGACACCAGGATCAGATCCAGTGACGTTGACACCAGGATTAGACCCAAGGACGTTGACACCAGGATTAGATCCAGTGTCGTTGATACCAGGATTAGATCCAGGGAAGTTGACACCAGGATCAGATCCAGTGACGTTGACACCAAGATTAGATCCAGGGACGTTGACACCAGGATTAGATCCAGGGACCTTGACACCAGGATTAGATCCATTGACTTTGACTCCAGGATTAGATCCAGTGATGCTGACACCAGGATTAGATCCAGGGACGTTGACACCAGGATTACATCCAATGACGCTGACAGCAGGATTAGATCCAGTAACGTTGACACAAGGATTAGATCCAGTGACGCTGACACCAATTTAGATCCATGGACGTTGAAAGGAGGATTAGATACAGTGACGCTGACACCAGGATTAGATCCAGAAACGTTGACACCAGAATTAGACCCAAGGACATTGACACCAGGATATGAACCAGTGTCGTTGACACCAGGGTTAGATCCAGTGACACTGACACCAGGATCTGATCCATGATGTTGACACCAGGATTAGATCCAGTGACTTTGACACCAGGATCAGATCCAGGGACGTAGACACCAGGATCAGATCCAGTGACGTTGACACCAGAATTAGATCCGTGGACGTTGATACCAGGATTAGATCCAGGGACGTTGAAACAGGATTAGATCCAGTTTCGTTGACACCAGGATTAGATCCAGGTTCGTTGACACGAGGATTAGATCCATTGACGTTGACACCAGGATTAGATCCAGTGACACTGACACCAGGATTAGATCCAGGGACGTTGAAACCAGGATCAGATCCATGGACGTTGACACCAGGATCAGATCCAGGGACGTAGACACCAGGATCAGATCCAGTGACGTTGATACCAGGATTTGATCCAGTGACGTTGATACCATGATTAGATCCAGGGAGGTTGACACCAGGGTTAGATCCAGTGACGTTGACAACAGGATTAGATCCAGGGCCGTGATACCAGGATTAGATGCAGGAACGTTGACACCAGGATTAGATCCAGTTTCTTTGACACAAGGATTATATCCAGGGACGTTGACACCAGGATTAGATCAAGTGACATTTACACCAGGATTAGATCCAGTGACGTTGACACCAGGATTAGATGCACTGATGCTGACACCAGGATTAGGTCCAGTGACGTTGACATCAGGATTAGGTCCAGTGACGCTGACACCAGGATTAGACCAAGGGACCTTGACACCCGGATTAGATCCAGGGACCTTGACAACAGGATTAGATCCAGGGACATTGACACCAGGTTTAGATCCAGTGACGCTGGTACTAGGATTAGATCCAGGGACATAAACAAGGATTAGATCCAGTGATGATGACACCAGGATTAGATCCAGGGACGTTGACACCAGGATTAGATCCAGTGACGTTGACAACACGATTAGATCCATGGACGTTGACACCAGGTTTAGATCCAGGGACGTTGACACCAGGATTATATCCAGGTACATAAACCAGGATTAGATCCAGTGACGTTCACACCAGGATTAGATGCAAGGACATTGACACCAGGATTAGATCCAGTGACATAGATACGAGGATTAGATCCAGGGACGTTGACAACAGGATTAGATCCAGGGACGTTGATAACCAGGATTAGATCCAGGGACATTGAAACAGGATTAGATCCAGTTTCGTTGACACCTGGATTAGATCCAGGTTCGTTGACACCAGGATTAGATCCAGGACGTTGAAACCAGAATTAGACCCAGGGACGTTGACACCATGATTTGATCCATTGACGTTGACACGAGGATTAGATCCAGTGACACTGACTACAGAATTAGATCCAGGGACGATGAAACCAGGTTCAGGTCCATGGACGTTGACACCAGGATCAGATCCAGGGACGTTGACCTAGGATCAGATCCAGTGACGATGACACCATGATTAGATCCAGGGTTGTTGAAACCAGGATTAGATCCAGTGACGTTGACACCAGGATTAGATTCTGGGACGTTGACACCAGGATTAAATCCTGGGACATTGACACCAGGCTTAGATCCAGGGACGTTGACACCAGGATAAAAAACAGTGACGTTGACACAAGGATTAGATCCACAGACGCTGGCACCAGGATTAGATACAGTGACTTAAACCAGGATCAGATCCAGTGAGGTTGACACCAGATTACATACAGGGACGTTGACACCAGGATTAGATCCAGTTTCGTTGACACCAGGATTAGATCGAGGGATGTTGACACCAGGAGTACAGCCAGTGACATTGACAACAGGATTATATCCAGGGACGTTGATACCAGGATTAGATCCAGGGACGTTGAAACAGGATTAGATTTAGTTTCGTTGACACAAGGATTAGATCCAGGTTCGTTGACACCAGTATTAGATCCAGGGACGTTGACACCAGGATTAGATCCAGGGACGTTGACACCAGGATTAGATCCAGTAACGATGACACCAGTATTAGATCCAGGGACGTTGAAACCAGGATCAGATCCATGGACGTTGACACCAGGATCAGATCCAGTGACGTCGATACTATGATTAGATCCAGGGATGTTGAAACCAGGATTAGATCCAGTGACGTTGACACCAGGATTTGATCCAGTGACGTTGATACCAGGAATAGATCCAGGGGTGTTGACACCAGGATTTGGCCCAGTGACGCTGACACCAGATTTAGACCCAGGGACGTTGACACCAGGATTAGATCCAGTGACGTTGACACCAGGATTAGATCCAGGGACGTGGACACCAGGATTAGATCCAGGGACGTTGACACCTGGATTAGATCCAGTGATGTTGACACCAGGATTAGATCCAGAGACGTTGACACCAAGAATAGATCCAGGGACGTTGACACCAGGATAAGATCCAGGGACGTTGACACCAGAATTAGATCCAGGGACCATGACACCAGGATTAGATCCAGGGACGTTGACACCAGGATTAGATCCAGGGACGTTGACACCAGGATAAGATCCAGTGACGTTGACACCAGGATCAGATCCAGTGACGATGACACCAGGATTAGATCCAGGGACGTTGACACCAGGATTAGATCCAGGGATGCTCACAAATGGATTAGATCCAGTGCCGCTGACACCAGGATTATATCCAGGGACATAGACACCAGGATTAGATCCAGGGACGTTTACAACAGGAATAGATCCAGTGATGATGACACCAGGAATATATCCAGGGACGTTGACACCAGGATTAGATCCAGTTAAGTTGACACCAGGATTAGATCCAGGGACCTTGCCTCCAGGATTAGATCCAGGGACGTTGACCCCAGGATTAGATCCAGTGACGTTGACACCAAGATTAGATCCAGGGACGTGACACCAGGATAAGATAAAATGACGTTGACACCAGAATTAGATCCAGGGACCATGACACCAGGATTAGATCCAGGGATGTTGACACCAGGATTAGATCCAGGGACGTTGACTCCAGGATTAGATCCATTGACGATGACACCAGGATTTGGCCAAGTGACGCTGACACCAGATTTAGACCAAGAGACGTTGACACCAGGATTAGATCCAGGGACGTTGACACCAAGATTAGAGCCAGGGACGTTGACACCAGTATCAGATCCAGTGACGTTGAAACCATGATTAGATCCAGGGACGTTGAAATCAGGATAGATCCAGTGTCGTTGACACCAGGATTTGATCCAGTGATGGTGATACCTGGAATAGATCCAGGGAGGTTGACACCAGGATTAGATCCAGTGACGTTGACACCACAATTAGATCCAGTATCGTTTACAACAGGATTATATCCATGGTCGTTGACACCAGGATTATATCAAGTGCCGCTGACACCAGGATTAGATCAGTGACGTTGACACAAGGATTAGATCCAGAGACGCTGACACCAGGATTAGATCCAGTGACGTTGACAACAGGATTAGATCCAGTGACGCTGAAACCAGGATTAGATGAAGGGACGTTGACACCAGGATTAGATCCAGTTTCATTGCCACCAGGATTAGATCCAGGGACGTTGGACCCAGGATTAGATCCAGTTTCATTGACACCAGGATTAGATCCAGGGACGTTGGCACCAGGATTAGATCCAGTGACGCTGACACCAGGATTAGATCCAGGGACATTGAAACCAGGATCAGATCCATGGACGTTGAACCAGGATCAGATCCAGGGACGTTGACACCAGGATCAGATCCAGTGACGCTGACACCAAGATCAGATCCAGGGACGTTGAAACCAGGATTAGATCCAGGGACGTTGACACCAGGATAGGATCCATTGACGTTGACACCAGGATTAGATCCAGTGATGATGACACCAGGATTAGATCCAGGGACGTTCAAACCAGGATCAGATCCAGGGACGTTGACACCAGGATCAGATCCAAGGATGTTGACTCCAGGATCAGATCCAGTGACGCTGCCACCAGGATCAGATCCAGGGCCGTTGAAACCAGGATTTGATCCAGTGACGTTGACACCAGGATTAGATCCAGGGACGTTGACACCAGGATAGGATCCATTGACGTTGACACCAGGATTAGATCCAGGACGTTTACACCAGGATTAGATTCAGGGACGTTGAAACCAGGATTAGATCCAGTGACGTTGACACCAGAATTAGATCCAGGACGTTGATACCAGGATTAGATCCAGGGACGTTGGCACCAAGATTAGATCCAGGGACGTGACACCAGGATAAGATCCAATGACGTTGACACCAGAATTAGATCCAGGGACCATGACACCAGGATCAGATCCAGGGATGTTGACACCAGGATTAGATCCAGGGACGTTGACACCAGGATTAGATCCATTGACGCTGACACCAGGATTATATCCAGTGACGCTGACACCAGGATTAGATCCAGTGACGTTGATACCAGGATTAGATCCAGTGACGTTGACACCAGGATTAGAGCCAGGGACGTTGACACCAGTATCAGATCCAGTGACGTTGAAACCATGATTACATCCAGGGAAGTTGAAACCAGGATTAGATACAGTGTCGTTGACACCAGGATTTGATCCAGTGATGGTGATACCAGGAATAGATCCAAGGAGGTTGACACCAGGATTAGATCCAGTGACGTTGACACCAGAATTAGATCCAGTATCGTTTACACCAGGATTATATCCAGGGACGGTGACACCAGGATTATATGAAGTGCCGCTGACACCAGGATTAGATCCAGTGACGTTGACAGAAGGATTAGATCCGGAGACGCTGACACCAGGATTAGATCCAGTGACGTTGACAACAGGATTAGATCCAGTGACGCTGACACCAGGATTAGATGAAGGGACGTTGACACCAGGATTAGATCCAGTTACATTGACACCAGGATTAGATCCAGGGACGTTGGCACCAGGATTAGATCCAGTGACGCTGACACCAGGATTAGATCCAGGGACATTGAAACCAGGATCAGATCCATGGACGTTGAACCAGGATCAGATCCAGGGACGTTGACACCAGGATCAGATCCAGGGACGTTGAAACCAGGATAAGATCCAGTGACGTTGACACCAGGATTAGATCCAGGGACGTTGACACCAGGATAGGATCCATTGACGTTGAAACCAGGATTAGATCCAGTGATGCTGACACCAGGATTAGATCCAGGGACGTTCAAACCAGGATCAGATCCAGGGACGTTGACACCACGAACAGATCCAAGGATGTTGACACCAGGATCAGATCCAGTGACGCTGCCACCAGGATCAGATCCAGGGACGTTGTAACCAGGATTAGATCCAGTGACATTGAAACCAGGATTAGATCCAGGGACGATGACATCAGGATTACATCCCGTGACGTTGTCACAAGGATTAGAATCAAGGACGTCGACTCCACAATTAGATCCACTGACTTTGACACAAGGATTATATCCAGTGACGCTGACACTAGGATCAAATCCAGGGACGTTGACACCAGGATTAGATCCAGTTTCGTTCACACGAGGATTAGATCCCGGGACGTTGACACAAGGATTAGACACAGGGACGTGGCACCAGGATTAGATCCAGGGACACTGACTCCAGGATTAGATCCAGGGACGTTGACAACAGGATTAGAACCAGGGACGTTGACACCAGGAGTAGATCCAGGGACTTTGACACCAGGATTAGATCCAGGGACGTTGACAGCAGAACTAGATCCAGAGATGCTCACAACGGGATTAGATCCAGTGCCGCTGACACCAGGATTAGATCCAAGGACTTTGACACCTGGATAAGATCCAATGACGTTAACACCAGAATTAGATCCAGGGACCATGACACCAGGATTAGATCCAGGGACGTTGAAACCAGGATTAGATCCATTGACGTTGACACCAGGATTAGATCCAGGGACGTTGAAACCAGGATTAGATCCAGTGACTTGACACCAGGATTTGATCCAGTGATGGTGATACCAGGAATAGATCCAGGGAGGTTGACACCAGGATTAGATCCAGTGACGTTTTCAACAGGATAAAATCCAGGGACGGTGACACCAGGATTATATCAAGTGCCGCTGACACCAGGATTAGATCCAGTGACGTTGACACCAGAATTAGATCCAGGGACCTTGACACCAGGTTAGTTCCAGGGACCTTGACACCAGGATTAGATCCATTGACGTTGACAATAGGATTAGATCCAGTGATGCTGATACCAGGATTAGATCCAGTGACGTTGACACCAGGATTACATCCAGTGACGCTGACACCAGGATTAGATCCAGTGACATTGACACAAGGATTACATCCAGTGATGTTGACACCAGTATTAGATCCAGGGACCTTGACACCAGGTTAGTTCCAGGGACCTTGACACCAGGATTAGATCCATTGACGTTGACAATAGGATTAGATCCAGTGATGCTGATACCAGGATTAGATCCAGTGACGTTGACACCAGGATTACATCCAGTGACGCTGACACCAGGATTAGATCCAGTGACGTTGACACAAGGATTACATCCAGTGATGTTGACACCAGTATTAGATCCAGGGACCTTGACACCAGGATTAGATCCAGGGACGTAGACACCAAAATTAGATTTATTTACGTTGACACCAGGATTAGATCCAGTGATGCTGACACCAGTTTAGATCCATGGACGTTGACACCAGGTTTAGATACAGTGACGCTGACACCAGGATTAGATCCAGGGACGTTGACACCAGAATTAGACCCAGGGACATTGACACCAGGATATGAACCAGTGTCGTTGACACCAGGATTAGATCAAGTGACACTGACACCAGGATCAGATCCATGATGTTGACACCTGGATTAGATCCAGTGACTTTGACACCAGGATTAGGTCCAGGGACATTGAAACCAGGATTAGATCCAGGGACGTTGACTCCAGAATTAGATCCGTGGACGTTGACACCAGGATTAGATCCAGGTACGTGGAAACCAGGATTAGTTCCAAGGACGTTGTCAAAGGGTCAGATCCAGGGACGTTGACACATAGATCAGATCCAGTGATGTTGACACAGAGTTTAGATAAAGGGACGTTGATACCAGGATTAGATCCAGGGACGTTGAAACAAGGTTAGATCCAGTTTCGTTGACACCAGGATTAGATCCAGGTTCGTTGACACCAGGATTAGATCCATTGACGTTGACACCAGGATTAGATCCAGTGACGCTGACACCAGGATTAGATCCAGGGACGTTGAAACCAGGATCAGATCCATGGACGTTGACACCAGGAACAGATCCAGGGACGTTGACACCAGGATCAGATCCAGAGACGTTGAAACCATGATTAGATCCAGGGACGTTGAAACCAGGATAGGATCCAGTGACGTTGACACCAGGATTTGATCCAGTGACGTTGATACCATGATTAGATCCAGGGAGGTTGACACCAGGATTAGATCCAGTGACGTTGACAACATGATTAGATCCAGGACCGTTGATACCAGGATTAGATGCAGGGACGTTGACACCAGGATTAGATCCAGGGACGTTGATATCAGGATTAGGTCCAGTGACGCTGACACCAGGATTAGAATAAGGGACCTTGACACCAGGATTAGATCCAAGGACGTTGACAACAGGATTAGATCCAGGGACATTGACACCAGGTTTAGATCCAGTGACGCTGGTAACAGGATTAGATCCAGGGACATAAACAAGGATTAGATCCAGTGATGTTGACACCAGGATTAGATCCAGGGACGTTGACACCAGGATTAGATCCAGTGACGTTGACACCAGGATTATATCCAGAACATAAACCAGGATTAGATCCAGTGACGTTCACACCAGGATTAGATGCAAGAACATTGACACCAGGATTTGATCCAGTGACATTGATTAAAGGATTAGATCCAGGCACGTTGACAACAGGATTAGATGCAGGGACGTTGATAACCAGGATTAGATCCAGGGACGTTGAAACAGGATTAGATCCAGTTTCGTTGACACCTGGATTAGATCCAGGTTCTTTGACACCAGGATTAGATCCAGGATGTTGAAACCAGGATTAGATCCTGTGACACTGACTACAGAATTAGATCCAGGGACGATTAAACCAGGTTCAGGTCCATGGACGTTGACACCAGGATCAGATCCAGGGACCTTGACACCAGGATTAGATCCAGTGACGCTGACACCAGGATTAGATCCAGTGACATTGACACCAGGATTAGATCCAGGGACGTTGACACCAGGATTAGATCCAGGGATGTTGACAGCAGGATTAGATCCAGGGAGGTTTTCAGGAGGATTAGATCCAGTGACTTTGACACCAGGATTAGGTCCAGGGACATTGAAAAAAGGATTAGAACCAGGGACGTTGACCTCAGGATAAGATCCATTGACGTTGACACCAGGATTTGATACAGTGACGATGACACCAGGATTAGAGCAAGTGATGTTGACACCAATATTAGATCCATTGACGTTGACACCAGGATTTGATCCATTGACGTTGACACCAGGATTAGATCCAGTGACACTGACACCAGGATTAGATCCAGGGACGTTGAAACCAGGATCAGGTCCAGGGACGTTGACACCAGGATCAGATCCAGTGACGATGACAACTGGATCAGATCCAGTGAAGTTGACACGACGATCAGATCCAGGGACATTGAAACCAGGATTAGATCCAGTGACGTTGACACCAGGATTAGATCCAAGTACGTTGACACCAGGATTAGATCCAGTGTCGTTGATACCAGGATTAGGTCCAGGGAAGTTGACAACAGGATTAGATCCAGTGACGTTGACACCAAGATTAGATCCAGGGACGTTGACACCAGGATTAGATCCAGGGACCTTGACACCAGGATTAGATCCATTGAAGTTGACACCAGAATTAGATCCAGTGATGCTGATACCAGGATTAGATCCAGTGACGTTGACACCAGGATTACATCCAGTGACGCTGAACCCAGGATTAGATCCAGTGACGTTGACACAAGGATTACATCCAGTGATGTTGACACCAGTATTAGATCCAGGCTCCTTGACACCAGGATTAGATCCAGGGACGTTGACACCAGGATTAGACCCATTGACGTTGACACCAGGATTAGATCCAGTGATGCTGACACCAGTTTAGATCCATGGACGTTGACACCAGGATTAGATACGGTGACGCTGACACCAGGATTAGATCCAGGGACGTTGACACCAGAATTAGACCCAGGGACATTGACACCAGGATATGAACCAGTGACGTTGACACCAGAATTAGATCCAGTGACACTGACACCAGGATCAGATCCATGATGTTGACACCTGGATTAGATCCAGTGACTTTGACACCAGGATTAGATCCAGGGACAATGACACCAGGATTAGATCCAGGAACGTTGACTCCAGAATTAGATCCGTGGACGTTGACACCAGGATTAGATCCAGGGACGTTGAAACCAGGATTAGTTCCAAGGACGTTGACAAAGGGTCAGATCCAGGGACGTTGACACCAAGATCAGATCCAGTGATGTTGACACAGGGTTTAGATCCAGGGACGTTGATACCAGGATTAGATCCAGGGACGTTGAAACAGGGTTAGATCCAGTTTCGTTGACACCAGGATTAGATCCAGGTTCGTTGACACCAGGATTAGATCCATTGACGTTGACACCAGGATTAGATCCAGTGACGCTGACACCAGTATGAGATCCAGGGACGTTGAAACAAGGATCAGATCCATGGACGTTGACACTAGGATCAGATCCAGGGACGTTGACACCATGATTAGATCCAGGGAGGTTGACACCAGGATTAGATCCACTGACTTTGACAACATGATTACATCCAGGACCGTTGATATCAGGGTTAGATGCAAGGACTTTGACACCAGGATTAGATCCAGTTTCGTTGACACAAGGATTAGATCCAGGGACGTTGACACCAGGATTAGATCCAGTGACATTGACAACAGGATTAGATCCAGGGACATTGACACCAGGTTTAGATCCAGTGACGCTGGTACCAGGATTAGATCCAGGGACATAAACAAGGATTACATCCAGGGACGTTGACAACACGATTAGATCCATGGAGGTTGACACCAGGATTAGATCCACTGACGTTGACACCAGGATTATATCCAGGAACATAAACCAGGATTAGATCCAGTGACGTTCACACCAGGATTAGATGCAAGAACATTGACACCAGGATTAGATCCAGTGACATTGATTCCAGGATTAGATCCAGGGACGTTGACAACAGGATTAGATCCAGGGACGTTGATAACCAGGATTAGATCCAGGGACGTTGAAAATGGATTAGATCCAATTTTCGTTGACACCTGGATTAGATCCAGGTTCGTTGACACCAGGATTAGATCAAGGACTTTGAAACCAGGATTAGATCCAGTGACACTGACTACAGAATTAGATCCAGGGACGATGAAACCAGGTTCAGGTCCATGGACGTTGACACCAGGATCAGATCCAGGGACGTTGACACCAGAATCAGATCCAGTGACGTTGACACCATGATTAGATCCAGGGATGTTGAAACCAGGATTAGATCCAGTGACGTTGACACCAGGATTAGATCCTGGGACGTTGACACCAGGATTAGATTATGGGACATTGACACCAGGCTTAGATCCATTGACGTTGACACCAGGATTAGATCCAGTGACGCTGACATCAGATTAGATCCAGTGATGTTGACACCAGGATTAGATCCAGGGACGTTGACATCAGTATTAGACCAATGACGTTGACACCAGGATTAGGTCCAGGGACGTTGACAAAAGGAATAGATCCAGGGACGAAGACACCAGGATAAGATTCAGTGACGTCGACACCAGGATTAGATCCACAGATGCTGGCACCAGGATTAGATCCAGTGACATAAACCAGGATCAGATCCAGTAAGGTTGACACCAGATTACATACAGGGACGTTGACACCAGGATTAGATCCAGTGACGTTGACACCAGGATTAGATCCAGGGACGTTGACACCAGGAGTACATCCAGTGACATTGACAACAGGATTAGATCTAGGGACGTTGATACCAGGATTAGATCCAGGGACGTTGAAACAGGATTAGATTTAGTTTCGTTGACACAAAGATTAGATCCAGGTGCGTTGATAGCAGAATTAGATACAGTGATGTTGAAACCAGGATTAGATCCAGTTTCGTTTACACCGGGATTAATCCATGTACGTTGATACCTGGATTAGATCCAGGGACGCTGACACCGGGATTAGATCCAGTGACGTTGACACCAGGATTACATCCAGTGACGCTGACACCAGGATTAGATCCAGTGACGTTGAAACAAGGATTACATCCAGTGACGTTGACACCAGTATTAGAACCAGGGACCTTGACACCAGGATTAGATCCAGGGACGTTGACACCAGGATTAGATCCATTGACGTTGACACCAGGATTAGATCCAGTGATGCTGATACCAGGATTAGATCCAGTGACGTTGACACCAGGATTACATCCAGTGACGCTGACACCAGTATTAGATCCAGTGACGTTGACACAAGGATTACATCCAGTGATGTTGACACCAGTATTAGATCCAGGGACCTTGACACCAGGATTAGATCCAGGGACGTTGACACCAGGATTAGATCCATTGACGTTGACACCAGGATTAGATCCAGTGATGCTGACACCAGTTGAGATCCATGGACGTTGACACCAGGATTAGATACAGTGACGCTGACACCTGATTAGATCAAGGGACGTTGACACCAGAATTAGACCCAGGGACATTGACACGAGGATATGAACCAGTGACGTTGACACCAGGATTAGATCCAGTGACACTGACACCAGGATCAGATCCATGATGTTGACACCCGGATTAGATCCAGTGACTTTGACACCAGGATTAGATCCAGGGACATTGACACCAGGATTAGATCCAGGGACGTTGACTCCAGAATTAGATCCGTGGACGTTTACACCAGGATTAGATCCAGGGACGTTGAAACCAGGATTAGTTCCAAGGACGTTGACAAAGGGTCAGATCCAGGGACGTTGACACCAAGATCAGATCCAGTGATGTTGACACAGGGTTTAGATCCAGGGACGTTGACACCAGGATTATATCCAGGGACATAAACCAGGATTAGATCCAGTGACGTTCACACCAGGATTAGATGCAAGAACATTGACACCAGGATTAGATCCAGTGGCATTGATTCCAGGATTAGATCCAGGGACGTTGACAACAGAATTAGATCCAGGGACGTTGACACCAGGATATGATCCAGTGACGCTGACACCAGGATTAGATCCAGGGACGTTGAAACCAGGATCAAATCCATGGACGTTGACACCAGGATCAGATCCAGAAACGTTGACACCATGATTAGATCCAGTGACGCTGACACCAGGATTAGATCCAGGGACGTTGACACCAGGATTAGATCCAGTGACGCTGACACCAGGATTAGATCCAGGGACGTTTACAACAGGAATAGATCCAGTGATGATGACACCAGGATTATATCCTGGGACGTTGACACCAGGATTAGATCCAGTTAAGTTGACACCAGGATTAGATCCAGGGACCTTGCCTCCAGGATTAGATCCAGGGACGTTGACCCCAGGATTAGATCCAGTGACGTTGACACCAAGATTAGATCCAGGGACGTGACACCAGGATAAGATACAATGACGTTGACACCAGAATTAGGTCCAGGGACCAAGACACCAGGATTAGATCCAGGGACGTTGACACCAGGATTAGATCCAGGGACGTTGACTCCAGGATTAGATCCATTGACGATGACACCAGGATTTGGCCCAGTGACGCTGACACCAGATTTAGACCCAGGGACGTTGACACCAGGATTAGATGCAGGGACGTACACCAAGATTAGAGCCAGGGACGTTGACACCAGTATCAGATCCAGTGACGTTGAAACCATGATTAGATCCAGGGACGTTGAAATCAGGATAGATCCAGTGTCGTTGACACCAGGATTTGATCCAGTGATGGTGATACCTGGAATAGATCCAGGGAGGTTGACACCATGATTAGATCCAGTGACGTTGACACCAGAATTAGATCCAGTATCGTTTACAACAGGATTATATCCAGGGACGTTGACACCAGGATTATATCAAGTGCCGCTGACACCAGGATTACATCCAGTGACGTTGACACAAGGATTAGATCCAGAGACTCTGACACCAGGATTAGATCCAGTGACGTTGACAACAGGATTAGATCCAGTGACGCTGACACCAGGATTAGATGAAGGGACGTTGACACCAGAATCAGATCCAGTGACGTTGACACCATGATTAGATCCAGGGATGTTGAAACCAGGATTAGATCCAGTGACGTTGACACCAGGATTAGATCCTGGGACGTTGACACCAGGATTAGATTATGGGACATTGACACCAGGCTTAGATCCATTGACGTTGACACCAGGATTAGATCCAGTGACGCTGACATCAGATTAGATCCAGTGATGTTGACACCAGGATTAGATCCAGGGACGTTGACATCAGTATTAGACCAATGACGTTGACACCAGGATTAGGTCCAGGGACGTTGACAAAAGGAATAGATCCAGGGACGAAGACACCAGGATAAGATTCAGTGACGTCGACACCAGGATTAGATCCACAGATGCTGGCACCAGGATTAGATCCAGTGACATAAACCAGGATCAGATCCAGTAAGGTTGACACCAGATTACATACAGGGACGTTGACACCAGGATTAGATCCAGTTTCGTTGACACCAGGATTAGATCCAGGGACGTTGACACCAGGAGTACATCCAGTGACATTGACAACAGGATTAGATCTAGGGACGTTGATACCAGGATTAGATCCAGGGACGTTGAAACAGGATTAGATTTAGTTTCGTTGACACAAAGATTAGATCCAGGTGCGTTGATAGCAGAATTAGATACAGTGATGTTGAAACCAGGATTAGATCCAGTTTCGTTTACACCGGGATTAATCCATGTACGTTGATACCTGGATTAGATCCAGGGACGCTGACACCGGGATTAGATCCAGTGACGTTGACACCAGGATTACATCCAGTGACGCTGACACCAGGATTAGATCCAGTGACGTTGAAACAAGGATTACATCCAGTGACGTTGACACCAGTATTAGAACCAGGGACCTTGACACCAGGATTAGATCCAGGGACGTTGACACCAGGATTAGATCCATTGACGTTGACACCAGGATTAGATCCAGTGATGCTGATACCAGGATTAGATCCAGTGACGTTGACACCAGGATTACATCCAGTGACGCTGACACCAGTATTAGATCCAGTGACGTTGACACAAGGATTACATCCAGTGATGTTGACACCAGTATTAGATCCAGGGACCTTGACACCAGGATTAGATCCAGGGACGTTGACACCAGGATTAGATCCATTGACGTTGACACCAGGATTAGATCCAGTGATGCTGACACCAGTTGAGATCCATGGACGTTGACACCAGGATTAGATACAGTGACGCTGACACCTGATTAGATCAAGGGACGTTGACACCAGAATTAGACCCAGGGACATTGACACGAGGATATGAACCAGTGACGTTGACACCAGGATTAGATCCAGTGACACTGACACCAGGATCAGATCCATGATGTTGACACCCGGATTAGATCCAGTGACTTTGACACCAGGATTAGATCCAGGGACATTGACACCAGGATTAGATCCAGGGACGTTGACTCCAGAATTAGATCCGTGGACGTTTACACCAGGATTAGATCCAGGGACGTTGAAACCAGGATTAGTTCCAAGGACGTTGACAAAGGGTCAGATCCAGGGACGTTGACACCAAGATCAGATCCAGTGATGTTGACACAGGGTTTAGATCCAGGGACGTTGACACCAGGATTATATCCAGGGACATAAACCAGGATTAGATCCAGTGACGTTCACACCAGGATTAGATGCAAGAACATTGACACCAGGATTAGATCCAGTGGCATTGATTCCAGGATTAGATCCAGGGACGTTGACAACAGAATTAGATCCAGGGACGTTGACACCAGGATATGATCCAGTGACGCTGACACCAGGATTAGATCCAGGGACGTTGAAACCAGGATCAAATCCATGGACGTTGACACCAGGATCAGATCCAGAAACGTTGACACCATGATTAGATCCAGTGACGCTGACACCAGGATTAGATCCAGGGACGTTGACACCAGGATTAGATCCAGTGACGCTGACACCAGGATTAGATCCAGGGACGTTTACAACAGGAATAGATCCAGTGATGATGACACCAGGATTATATCCTGGGACGTTGACACCAGGATTAGATCCAGTTAAGTTGACACCAGGATTAGATCCAGGGACCTTGCCTCCAGGATTAGATCCAGGGACGTTGACCCCAGGATTAGATCCAGTGACGTTGACACCAAGATTAGATCCAGGGACGTGACACCAGGATAAGATACAATGACGTTGACACCAGAATTAGGTCCAGGGACCAAGACACCAGGATTAGATCCAGGGACGTTGACACCAGGATTAGATCCAGGGACGTTGACTCCAGGATTAGATCCATTGACGATGACACCAGGATTTGGCCCAGTGACGCTGACACCAGATTTAGACCCAGGGACGTTGACACCAGGATTAGATGCAGGGACGTACACCAAGATTAGAGCCAGGGACGTTGACACCAGTATCAGATCCAGTGACGTTGAAACCATGATTAGATCCAGGGACGTTGAAATCAGGATAGATCCAGTGTCGTTGACACCAGGATTTGATCCAGTGATGGTGATACCTGGAATAGATCCAGGGAGGTTGACACCATGATTAGATCCAGTGACGTTGACACCAGAATTAGATCCAGTATCGTTTACAACAGGATTATATCCAGGGACGTTGACACCAGGATTATATCAAGTGCCGCTGACACCAGGATTACATCCAGTGACGTTGACACAAGGATTAGATCCAGAGACTCTGACACCAGGATTAGATCCAGTGACGTTGACAACAGGATTAGATCCAGTGACGCTGACACCAGGATTAGATGAAGGGACGTTGACACCAGGATTAGATCCAGTTTCATTGACACCAGGATTAGATCCAGGGACGTTGGCACCAGGATTAGATCCAGTGACACTGACACCAGGATTAGATCCATGGACATTGAAACCAGGAAAAGATCCATGGACGTTGAACCAGGATCAGATCCAGGGACGTTGACACCAGGATCAGATCCAGGGACGTTGAAACCAGGATTAGATCCAGTGACGTTGACACCAAGATTAGATCCAGGGACGTTGACACCAGGATAGGATCCATTGACGTTGACACCAGGATTAGATCCAGTGATGCTGACACCAGGATTAGATCCAGGGACGTTCAAACCAGAATCACATCCAGGGACGTTGACACCAGTATCAGATCCACGGATGTTGACACCAGGATCAGATCCAGTGACGCTGCCACCAGGATCAGATCCAGGGATGTTGTAACCAGGATTAGATCCAGTGACATTGACACCAGGATTAGATCCAGGGACGATGACACCAGGACTAGATCCCGTGACGTTGTCACAAGGATTAGAATCAAGGACGTTTACTCCTCAATTAGATCCACTGACTTTGACACAAGGATTATATCCAGTGACGCTGACACTAGGATCAAATCCAAGGACGTTGACACCAGGATTAGATCCAGTTTCGTTCACACGAGGAATAGATCCCGGGACGTTGACACAAGGATTAGACACAGGGACGTGGCACCAGGATTAGATCCAGCGACATTGACCCCAGGATTAGATCCAGGGACGTTGACAACAGGATTAGAACCAGGGACGTTGACACCAGGATTAGATCCAGGGACTTTGACACCACGATTAGATCCAGGGACGTTGACAGCAGAACTAGATCCAGAGATGCTCACAACGGGATTGGATCCAGTGCCGCTGACACCAGGATTAGATCCAGGGACGTTGACACCAGGATTAGAACCAGGGATGTTGACACCAGGATTAGATCTAGTGACTTTGACACCAGGATTAGACCAGGGACGTTGACACCAGGATAAGATCAAGTGATGTTGACACCAGGATTAGTTCTAGGGACGTTGTCACCAAGATTAGATCCAAGGACTTTGACACCTGGATAAGATCCAATGACGTTGACACCAGAATTAGATCCAGGGACCATGACACCAGGATTAGATCCAGGGACGTTGAAACCAGGATTAGATCCATTGACGTTGACACCAGGATTAGATCCAGGGACGTTGAAACCAGGACTAGATCCAGTGACTTTGACACCAGGATTTGATCCAGTGATGGTGATACCAGGAATAGATCCAGGGACGTTGACACCAGGATTAGATCCAGTGACGTTGACAACAGGATTAAATCCAGGGACGTTGACACCAGGATTAGATCCAGTATCGTTGACACCAGGATTATATCCAGGGACGGTGACCCCAGGATTATATCAAGTGCCGCTGACACCAGGATTAGATCCAGTGACGTTGTCACAAGGAAAAGATCCAGAGACGCTGACACCAGGATTAGATCCAGTGACATTGACAACCGGATTAGATCCAGTGACGCTGACACCAGGATTAGATGAAGGGACGTTGACACCAGGATTAGATCCAGTTTCATTGACACCAGGAAGATCCAGGAACGTTGACACCAGGATTAGATCCAATGACGCTGACACCAGGATCAGATCCAGTGACGTTGACACAAGGATTAGATGCAGAGACGCTGATCCCAGGATTAGATCCAGTGACGTTGACACCAGGATTAGATCCAGTGATGCTGACACCAGGATTAGATCCAGGGACGTTCAAACCAGGATCAGATCCAGGGACGTTGATACCAGGATCAGATCCAAGGATGTTGACACCAGGAACAGATCCAGTGACGCTGCCACCAGGATCAGATCCAGGGACATTGTAACAAGGAATAGATCCAGTGACATTGACACCAGGATTATATCCAGGGACGATGACACCAGGATTATATCCAGTGACGCTGACACTAGGATCAAATCCAGGAACCTTGACACCAGGATTAGATCCAGTGACGTTGACATGAGGATTAGATCCCGGGCTGTTGACACAAGGATTAGATCCACGGACATTGACTCCAGGATTAGATCCAGGGACGTTGACAACAGGATTAGAATCGGGGACGTTAACACCAGGATTAGATCCAGGGACGTTGCCTCCAGGATAAGATCCAGGGACGTTGCCTCCAGGATTAGATCCAGTGATGTTTGACACCAGGATTAGTTCCAGTGAAGCTGACACCAGGATTAGATCCAGGGACGTTGACACCAGGATTAGATCCAGTGACGTTGACACCAGGATTTTATCCATTGACGCTGACACCAGGATTAGATCCAGTGATGCTGACACCTGGATTAGATCCAGAGATATTGACACCAGGATTAGATCCTGGGACGTTGACACCAGGATTAGATTATGGGACATTGACACCAGGCTTAGATCCATTGACGTTGACACCAGGATTAGATCCAGTGACGCTGACACCAGGATTAGATCCAGTGATATTGACACCAGGATTAGATCCAGGGACGTTGACACCAAATCAGATCCAGTGACGATGACAACTGGATCAGATCCAGTGAAGTTGACACGACGATCAGATCCAGGGACATTGAAACCAGCATTAGATCCTGTGACGTTGACACCAGGATTAGATCCAAGGACGTTGACACCAGGATTAGATCCAGTGATGCTGATACCAGGATTAGATCCAGGGAAGTTTACACCAGGATTAGATCCAGTGACATTGACACCAAGATTAGATCCAGGGACCTTGACACCAGGATTAGATCCAGGGACCTTGACCCCAGGATTAGATCCATTGACGTTGACAACAGGATTAGATCCAGTGATGCTGATACTAGGATTAGATCCAGTGACTTTGACACCAGGATTACATCCAGTGACGCTGACACCAGGATTAGATCCAGTGACGTTGACACAAGGATTACATCCAGTGATGTTGACACCAGTATTAGATCCAGGGACCTTGACACCAGGATTAGATCCAGGGACGTTGACACCAGGATTAGATCCATTGACGTTGACACCAGGATTAGATCCAGTGATGCTGACACCAGTTTAGATCCATGGACGTTGACACCAGGATTAGATACAGTGACGCTGACACCAGAATTAGATCAAGGGACATTGAAACCAGAATTAGACCCAGGGACATTGACACCAGGATATGAACCAGTGTCGTTGACACCAGGATTAGATCAAGTGACACTGACACCAGGACCAGATCCATGATGTTGACACCCGGATTAGATCCAGTGACTTTGACACCAGGATTAGGTCCAGGGACATTGACACCAGGATTACATCCAGGGACGTTGACTCCAGAATTAGATCCGTGGACGTTGACACCAGGATTAGATCCAGGGACGTTGAAACCAGGATTAGTGCCAAGGACGTTGACAAAGGGTCAGATCCAGGGACGTTGACAGCAGGATTAGATCCAGTGACTTTGACACCAGGATTAGGTCCAGGGACGTTGAAAAAAGGATTAGAACCAGGGACATTGACCTCAGGATAAGATCCAGTGACGTTGACACCAGGATTAGATACAGTGACGATGACACCAGGATTAGAGCAAGGGATGTTGACACCAATATTAAATGCAGGGACGTTGACACCAGGATTAGATCCATTGACGTTGACACCAGGATTAAATCCAGTGACGCTGACACCAGGATTAGATCCAGGGACGTTGAAACCAGGATCAGGTCCAGGGACATTGAAACCAGGATAGGATCCAGTGACGTTGACACCAGGATTTGATCCAGTGACGTTGATACCATGATTATATCCATGGACTTTGACACCATGATTAGACCCAGGGACGTTGACACCAGGATTATATCCAGGGACATAATCCAGGACAGATCCAATGACGTTCACACCAGGATTAGATGCAAGAACATTGACACCAGGATTAGATCCAGTGACATTGATCCAGGATTAGATCCAGGGACGTTGACAACAGGATTAGATCCAGGGACGTTGACACCAGGACATGATCAAGTGACGCTGACACCAGGATTAGATCCAGGGACGTTGAAACCAGGATCAGATCCATGCACGTTGACACCAGGATCAGATCCAGAAACGTTGCCACCATGATTAGATCCAGTGACGCTGACACCAGGATTAGATCCAGGGACGTTGACACCAGGATTAGATCCAGTGACGCTGACACCAGGATTAGATCCAGGGACGTTAACAACAGGAATAGATCCAGTGATGATGACACCAGGATTATATCCAGTGACGTTGACACCAGGATTAGATCCAGTTAAGTTGACACCAGGATTAGATCCAGGGACCTTGCCTCCAGGATTAGATCCAGGGACGTTGACCCCAGGATTAGATCCAGTGACGTTGACACCAAGATTAGATCCAGGGACGTGACACCAGGATAAGATACAATGACGTTGACACCAGAATTAGATCCAGGGACCATGACACCAGGATTAGATCCAGGGACGTTGAAACCAGGATTAGATCCATGGACGTTGACTCCAGGATTAGATCCATTGACGATGACACCAGGATTTGGCCCAGTGACGCTGACACCAGATTTAGACCCAGGGACGTTGACACCAGGATTAGATCCAGGGACGTTGACACCAAGATTAGAGCCAGGGACGTTGACACCAGTATCAGATCCAGTGACGTTGAAACTATGATTAGATCCAGGGACGTTGAAACCAGGATAGATCCAGTGTCGTTGACACCAGGATTTGATCCAGTGATGTTGATACCTCGAATAGATCCAGGGAGGTTGACACCAGGATTAGATCCAGTGACGTTGACACCAGAATTAGATCCAGTATCGTTTACACCAGGATTATATCCAGGGACGTTGACACCAGGATTATATAAAGTGCCGCTGACACCAGGATTAGATCCAGTGACGTTGACACAAGGATTAGACCCAGAGACGCTGACACCAGGATTAGATCCAGTGACGTTGACAACAGGATTAGATCCAGTGACGCTGACACCAGGATTAGATGAAGGGACGTTGACACCAGGATTAGATCCAGGTTCATTGACACCAGGATTAGGTCCAGGGACGTTGAACCAGGATCAGATCCAGGGACGTTGACACCAGGATCAAATCCAGTGACGCTGACACCAAGATCAGATCCAGGGACGTTGAAACCAGGATTAGATCCAGTGACGTTGACACCAGGATTAGATCCAGGGATGTTGACACCAGGATAGGATCCATTGACGTTGACACCAGGATTAGATCCAGTGATGATGACACCAGGATTAGATCCAGGGACGTTCAAACCAGGATTAGATCCAGTGACGTTGACACCAGGATTAGATCCAGGGACGTTGACACCAGGATAGGATCCATTGACGTTGACACCAGGATCAGATCCAAGGATGTTGACTCCAGGATCAGATCCAGTGACGCTGCAACCAGGATCAGATCCAGGGCCGTTGAAACCAGGATTTGATCCAGTGACGTTGACACCAGGATTAGATCCAGGGACGTTGACACCAGGATTAGATCCAGGACGTTTACACCAGGATTAGATTCAGGGACGTTGAAACCAGGATTAGATCCAGTGACGTTGACACCAGAATTAGATCCAGGACGTTGACACCAGGTTTAGATCCAGGGACGTTGGCACCAAGATTAGATCCAGGGACGTGACACCAGGATAAGATCCAATGACGTTGACACCAGAATTAGATCCAGGGACCATGACACCAGGATCAGATCCAGGGATGTTGACACCAGGATTAGATCCAGGGACGTTGACACCAGGATTAGATCCATTGACGCTGACACCAGGATTAGATCCAGTGACGCTGACACCAGGATTAGATCCAGTGACATTGATACCAGGATTAGATCCAGGGACGTTGACACCAGGATTAGAGCCAGGGACGTTGACACCAGTATCAGATCCAGTGACGTTGAAACCATGATTAGATCCAGGGACGTTGAAACCAGGATTAGATACAGTGTCGTTGACACCAGGATTTGATCCAGTGATGGTGATACCAGGAATAGATCCAAGGAGGTTGACACCAGGATTAGATCCAGTGACGTTGACACCAGAATTAGATCCAGTATCGTTTACACCAGGATTATATCCAGGGACGGTGACACCAGGATTATATAAAGTGCCGCTGACACCAGGATTAGATCCAGTGACGTTGACACAAGGATTAGATCCATAGACACTGACACCAGGATTAGATCCAGTGACGTTGACAACAGCATTAGATCCAGTGACGCTGACAAAAGGATTAGATGAAGGGACGTTGACACCAGGATTAGATCCAGTTTCATTGACACCAGGATTACATCCAGGGACGTTGGCACCAGGATTAGACCCAGTGACGCTGACACCAGGATTAGATTCAGGGACATTGAAACCAGGATCAGATCCATGGACGTTGAACCAGGATCAGATCCAGGGACCATGACACCAGGATTAGATCCAGGGACGTTGAAACCAGGATTAGATCCATTGACGTTGACACCAGGATTAGATCCAGGGACGTTGAAACCAGGATTAGATCCAGTGAATTTGACACCAGGATTTGATCCAGTGATGGTGATACCAGGAATAGATCCAGGGAGGTTGACACCAGGATTAGATCCAGTGATGTTGACAACAGGATTAAATCCAGGGACGTTGACACCAGGATTAGATCCAGTATCGTTGACACCAGGATTATATCCAGAGACGGTGACACCAGGATTATATCAAGTGCCGCTGACACCAGGATTAGATCCAGTGACGTTGACACAAGGAATAGATCCAGAGACGCTGACACCAGGATTAGATCCAGTGACATTGACAACCGGATTAGATCCATTGACGCTGACACCAGGATTAGATGAAGGGACGTTGACACCAGGATTAGATCCAGTTTCATTGACACCAGGATTAGATCCAGGGACGTTGACACCAGGATTAGATCCAGTGACGCTGACACCAGGATCAGATCCAGTGACGTTGACACAAGTATTCGATGCAGAGACGCTGATCCCAGGATTAGATCCAGTGACGTTGACACCAGGATTAGATCCAGGGACGTTCATACCAGGATCAGATCCAGGGACTTGATACCAGGATCGATCCAAGGACGTTGACACCAGGATCAGATCCAGTGACGCTGCCACCAGGATCAGATCCAGGGACATTGTAACCAGGATTAGATCCAGTGACATTGACACCAGGATTATATCCAGGGACGATGACACCAGGATTAGATCCAGTGACGTTGTTACAAGGATTAGAATCAGGGACGTCGACTCCAGAATTAGATCCACTGACTTTGACACCAGGATTATATCCAGTGACGCTGACACTAGGATCAAATCCAGGAACCTTGACACCAGGATTAGATCCAGTGACGTTGACATGAGGATTAGATCCCGGGCTGTTGACACAAGGATTAGACCCAGGGACGTGGCTCCAGGATTAGATCCACTGACATTGACTCCAGGATTAGATCCATGGACGTTGACAACAGTATTAGAATCAGGGACGTTAACACCAGGATTAGATCCAGGGACGTTGCCTCCAGGATTAGATCCAGTGATGTTTGACACCAGGATTAGTTCCAGTGAAGCTGACACCAGGATTAGATCCAGGGACGTTGACACCAGGAATAGATCCAGTGACGTTGACACCAGGATTTTATCCATTGACGCTGACACCAGGATTAGATCCAGTGATGCTGACACCTGGATTAGATCCAGTGACATTGACACCAGGATTAGATCCTGGGACGTTGACACCAGGATTAGATTATGGGACATTGACACCAGGCTTAGATCCATTGACGTTGACACCAGGATCAGATCCAGGGCCGTTGAAACCAGGATTTGATCCAGTGACGTTGACACCAGGATTAGATCCAGGGACGTTGACACCAGGATAGGATCCATTGACGTTGACACCAGGATTAGATCCAGGACGTTTACACCAGGATTAGATTCAGGGACGTTGAAACCAGGATTAGATCCAGTGACGTTGACACCAGAATTAGATCCAGGACGTTGACACCAGGTTTAGATCCAGGGACGTTGGCACCAAGATTAGATCCAGGGACGTGACACCAGGATAAGATCCAATGACGTTGACACCAGAATTAGATCCAGGGACCATGACACCAGGATCAGATCCAGGGATGTTGACACCAGGATTAGATCCAGGGACGTTGACACCAGGATTAGATCCATTGACGCTGACACCAGGATTAGATCCAGTGACGCTGACACCAGGATTAGATCCAGTGACATTGATACCAGGATTAGATCCAGGGACGTTGACACCAGGATTAGAGCCAGGGACGTTGACACCAGTATCAGATCCAGTGACGTTGAAACCATGATTAGATCCAGGGACGTTGAAACCAGGATTAGATACAGTGTCGTTGACACCAGGATTTGATCCAGTGATGGTGATACCAGGAATAGATCCAAGGAGGTTGACACCAGGATTAGATCCAGTGACGTTGACACCAGAATTAGATCCAGTATCGTTTACACCAGGATTATATCCAGGGACGGTGACACCAGGATTATATAAAGTGCCGCTGACACCAGGATTAGATCCAGTGACGTTGACACAAGGATTAGATCCATAGACACTGACACCAGGATTAGATCCAGTGACGTTGACAACAGCATTAGATCCAGTGACGCTGACAAAAGGATTAGATGAAGGGACGTTGACACCAGGATTAGATCCAGTTTCATTGACACCAGGATTACATCCAGGGACGTTGGCACCAGGATTAGACCCAGTGACGCTGACACCAGGATTAGATTCAGGGACATTGAAACCAGGATCAGATCCATGGACGTTGAACCAGGATCAGATCCAGGGACCATGACACCAGGATTAGATCCAGGGACGTTGAAACCAGGATTAGATCCATTGACGTTGACACCAGGATTAGATCCAGGGACGTTGAAACCAGGATTAGATCCAGTGAATTTGACACCAGGATTTGATCCAGTGATGGTGATACCAGGAATAGATCCAGGGAGGTTGACACCAGGATTAGATCCAGTGATGTTGACAACAGGATTAAATCCAGGGACGTTGACACCAGGATTAGATCCAGTATCGTTGACACCAGGATTATATCCAGAGACGGTGACACCAGGATTATATCAAGTGCCGCTGACACCAGGATTAGATCCAGTGACGTTGACACAAGGAATAGATCCAGAGACGCTGACACCAGGATTAGATCCAGTGACATTGACAACCGGATTAGATCCATTGACGCTGACACCAGGATTAGATGAAGGGACGTTGACACCAGGATTAGATCCAGTTTCATTGACACCAGGATTAGATCCAGGGACGTTGACACCAGGATTAGATCCAGTGACGCTGACACCAGGATCAGATCCAGTGACGTTGACACAAGTATTCGATGCAGAGACGCTGATCCCAGGATTAGATCCAGTGACGTTGACACCAGGATTAGATCCAGGGACGTTCATACCAGGATCAGATCCAGGGACTTGATACCAGGATCGATCCAAGGACGTTGACACCAGGATCAGATCCAGTGACGCTGCCACCAGGATCAGATCCAGGGACATTGTAACCAGGATTAGATCCAGTGACATTGACACCAGGATTATATCCAGGGACGATGACACCAGGATTAGATCCAGTGACGTTGTTACAAGGATTAGAATCAGGGACGTCGACTCCAGAATTAGATCCACTGACTTTGACACCAGGATTATATCCAGTGACGCTGACACTAGGATCAAATCCAGGAACCTTGACACCAGGATTAGATCCAGTGACGTTGACATGAGGATTAGATCCCGGGCTGTTGACACAAGGATTAGACCCAGGGACGTGGCTCCAGGATTAGATCCACTGACATTGACTCCAGGATTAGATCCATGGACGTTGACAACAGTATTAGAATCAGGGACGTTAACACCAGGATTAGATCCAGGGACGTTGCCTCCAGGATTAGATCCAGTGATGTTTGACACCAGGATTAGTTCCAGTGAAGCTGACACCAGGATTAGATCCAGGGACGTTGACACCAGGAATAGATCCAGTGACGTTGACACCAGGATTTTATCCATTGACGCTGACACCAGGATTAGATCCAGTGATGCTGACACCTGGATTAGATCCAGTGACATTGACACCAGGATTAGATCCTGGGACGTTGACACCAGGATTAGATTATGGGACATTGACACCAGGCTTAGATCCATTGACGTTGACACCAGGATTAGATCCAGTGACGCTGACACCAGGATTAGATCCAGTGATATTGACACCAGGATTAGATACAGGGACGTTGACACCAGGATTAGATCCAGGACGTTTACACCAGGATTAGATCCAGGGACGTTCAAACCAGGATTAGATCCAGTGACGTTGACACCAGGATTAGATCCAGGGACGTTGACACCAGGATAGGATCCATTGACGTTGACACCAGGATCAGATCCAAGGATGTTGACTCCAGGATCAGATCCAGTGACGCTGCAACCAGGATCAGATCCAGGGCCGTTGAAACCAGGATTTGATCCAGTGACGTTTACACCAGGATTAGATCCAGGGACGTTGACACCAGGATAGGATCCATTGACGTTGACACCAGGATTAGATCCAGGACGTTTACACCAGGATTAGATTCAGGGACGTTGAAACCAGGATTAGATCCAGTGACGTTGACACCAGAATTAGATCCAGGACGTTGACACCAGGTTTAGATCCAGGGACGTTGGCACCAAGATTAGATCCAGGGACGTGACACCAGGATAAGATCCAATGACGTTGACACCAGAATTAGATCCAGGGACCATGACACCAGGATCAGATCCAGGGATGTTGACACCAGGATTAGATCCAGGGACGTTGACACCAGGATTAGATCCATTGACGCTGACACCAGGATTAGATCCAGTGACGCTGACACCAGGATTAGATCCAGTGACATTGATACCAGGATTAGATCCAGGGACGTTGACACCAGGATTAGAGCCAGGGACGTTGACACCAGTATCAGATCCAGTGACGTTGAAACCATGATTAGATCCAGGGACGTTGAAACCAGGATTAGATACAGTGTCGTTGACACCAGGATTTGATCCAGTGATGGTGATACCAGGAATAGATCCAAGGAGGTTGACACCAGGATTAGATCCAGTGACGTTGACACCAGAATTAGATCCAGTATCGTTTACACCAGGATTATATCCAGGGACGGTGACACCAGGATTATATAAAGTGCCGCTGACACCAGGATTAGATCCAGTGACGTTGACACAAGGATTAGATCCATAGACACTGACACCAGGATTAGATCCAGTGACGTTGACAACAGCATTAGATCCAGTGACGCTGACAAAAGGATTAGATGAAGGGACGTTGACACCAGGATTAGATCCAGTTTCATTGACACCAGGATTACATCCAGGGACGTTGGCACCAGGATTAGACCCAGTGACGCTGACACCAGGATTAGATTCAGGGACATTGAAACCAGGATCAGATCCATGGACGTTGAACCAGGATCAGATCCAGGGACCATGACACCAGGATTAGATCCAGGGACGTTGAAACCAGGATTAGATCCATTGACGTTGACACCAGGATTAGATCCAGGGACGTTGAAACCAGGATTAGATCCAGTGAATTTGACACCAGGATTTGATCCAGTGATGGTGATACCAGGAATAGATCCAGGGAGGTTGACACCAGGATTAGATCCAGTGATGTTGACAACAGGATTAAATCCAGGGACGTTGACACCAGGATTAGATCCAGTATCGTTGACACCAGGATTATATCCAGAGACGGTGACACCAGGATTATATCAAGTGCCGCTGACACCAGGATTAGATCCAGTGACGTTGACACAAGGAATAGATCCAGAGACGCTGACACCAGGATTAGATCCAGTGACATTGACAACCGGATTAGATCCATTGACGCTGACACCAGGATTAGATGAAGGGACGTTGACACCAGGATTAGATCCAGTTTCATTGACACCAGGATTAGATCCAGGGACGTTGACACCAGGATTAGATCCAGTGACGCTGACACCAGGATCAGATCCAGTGACGTTGACACAAGTATTCGATGCAGAGACGCTGATCCCAGGATTAGATCCAGTGACGTTGACACCAGGATTAGATCCAGGGACGTTCATACCAGGATCAGATCCAGGGACTTGATACCAGGATCGATCCAAGGACGTTGACACCAGGATCAGATCCAGTGACGCTGCCACCAGGATCAGATCCAGGGACATTGTAACCAGGATTAGATCCAGTGACATTGACACCAGGATTATATCCAGGGACGATGACACCAGGATTAGATCCAGTGACGTTGTTACAAGGATTAGAATCAGGGACGTCGACTCCAGAATTAGATCCACTGACTTTGACACCAGGATTATATCCAGTGACGCTGACACTAGGATCAAATCCAGGAACCTTGACACCAGGATTAGATCCAGTGACGTTGACATGAGGATTAGATCCCGGGCTGTTGACACAAGGATTAGACCCAGGGACGTGGCTCCAGGATTAGATCCACTGACATTGACTCCAGGATTAGATCCATGGACGTTGACAACAGTATTAGAATCAGGGACGTTAACACCAGGATTAGATCCAGGGACGTTGCCTCCAGGATTAGATCCAGTGATGTTTGACACCAGGATTAGTTCCAGTGAAGCTGACACCAGGATTAGATCCAGGGACGTTGACACCAGGAATAGATCCAGTGACGTTGACACCAGGATTTTATCCATTGACGCTGACACCAGGATTAGATCCAGTGATGCTGACACCTGGATTAGATCCAGTGACATTGACACCAGGATTAGATCCTGGGACGTTGACACCAGGATTAGATTATGGGACATTGACACCAGGCTTAGATCCATTGACGTTGACACCAGGATTAGATCCAGTGACGCTGACACCAGGATTAGATCCAGTGATATTGACACCAGGATTAGATACAGGGACGTTGACACCAGGATTAGATCCAGGGACGTTGACAGCAGGATTAGATCCAGGGACGTTGACAGCAGGATTAGATCCAGTGACTTTGACACCAGGATTAGGTCCAGGGACGTTGAAAAAAGGATTAGAACCAGGGACGTTGACCTCAGGATAAGATCCAGTGACGTTGACACCAGGATTAGATACAGTGACGATGACACCAGGATTAGAGCAAGGGATGTTGACACCAATATTAGATGCAGGGACGTTGACACCAGGATTAGATCCATTGACGTTGACACCAGGATTAAATCCAGTGACGCTGACACCAGGATTAGATCCAGGGACGTTGAAACCAGGATCAGGTCCAGGGACGTTTACACCAGGATCAGATCCAGTGACGATGACAACTGGATCATATCCAGTGAAGTTGACACGAGGATCAGATCCAGGGACATTGAAACCAGGATTAGATCCAGTGACGTTGACACCAGGATTAGATCCAAGGACGTTGACACCAGGATTAGATCCAGTGTCGTTGATACCAGGATTAGATCCAGGGAAGTTGACAACAGGATTAGATCCAGTGACGTTGACACCAAGATTAGATACAGGGACGTTGACACCAGGATTAGATCCAGGGACCTTGACACCAGGATTAGATCCATTGACGTTGACAACAGGATTAGATCCAGTGATGCTGATACCAGGATTAGATCCAGTGACGTTGACACCAGGATTACATCCAGTGACGCTGACTCCAGGATTAGATCCAGTGACGTTGACACAAGGATTACATACAGTGATGTAGACACCAGTATTAGATCCAGGGACCTTGACACCAGGATTAGATCCAGGGACGTTGACACCAGGATTAGATCCATTGACGTTGACACCAGGATTAGATCCAGTGATGCTGACACCAGTTTAGTTCCATGGACGTTGACACCAGGATTAGATACAGTGACGCTGACACCAGGATTAGATCCAGGGACGTTGACACCAGAATTAGACCCAGGGACATTGACACCAGGATATGAACCAGTGTCGTTGACACCAGGATTAGATCAAGTGACACTGACACCAGGATCAGATCCATGATGTTGACACCCGATTAGATCCAGTGACTTTGACACCAGGATTAGGTCCAGGGACATTGACACCAGGATTAGATCCAGGGACGTTGACTCCAGAATTAGATCCTTGGACGTTGACACCAGGATTAGATCCAGGGACGTTGAAACCGGGATTAGTTCCAAGGACGTTGACAAAGGGTCAGATCCAGGGACGTTGACACCAAGATCAGATCCAGTGATGTTGACACAGGGTTTAGATCCAGGGACGTTGATACCAGGATTAGATCCAGGGACGTTGAAACAGGGTTAGATCCAGTTTCGTTGACACCAGGATTAGATCTAGGTTCGTTGACACCAGGATTAGATCCATTGACATTGACACCAGGATTAGATCCTGTGACGCTGACACCAGGATTAGATCCAGGGACGTTGAAACCAGGATCAGATCCATGGACGTTGACACCAGGATCAGATCCAGGGACGTTGACACCAGGATCAGATCCAGAGACGTTGAAACCATGATTAGATCCAGGGACGTTGAAACCAGGATAGGATCCAGTGATGTGACACCAGGATTTGATCCAGTGACGTTGATACCATGATTAGATCCAGGGAGGTTGACACCAGGATTAGATCCAGTGACGTTAACAACATGATTAGATCCAGATCCGTTGATACCAGGATTAGATCCAGGGACGTTGGCACCAAGATTAGATCCAGGGACGTGACACCAGGATAAGATCCAATGACGTTGACACCAGAATTAGATCTAGGGACCATGACACCAGGATCAGATCCAGGGATGTTGACACCAGGATTAGATCCAGGGACGTTGACACCAGGATTAGATCCATTGACGCTGACACCAGGATTAGATCCTGTGACGCTGACACCAGGATTAGATCCAGTGACATTGATACCAGGATTAGATCCAGGGACGTTGACACCAGGATTAGATCCAGGGACGTTGACACCAGTATCAGATCCAGTGACGTTGAAACCATGATTAGATCCAGGGACGTTGAAACCAGGATTAGATACAGTGTCGTTGACACCAGGATTTGATCCAGTGATGGTGATACCAGGAATAGATCAAAGGAGGTTGACACCAGGATTAGATCCAGTGACGGTGACACCAGAATTAGATCCAGTATCGTTTACACCAGGATTTTATCCAGGGACGGTGACACCAGGATTATATAAAGTGCCGCTGACACCAGGATTAGATCCAGTGACGTTGACACAAGGATTAGATCCAGAGACGCTGACACCAGGATTAGATCCAGTGACGTTGACAACAGGATTAGATCCAGTGACGCTGACACCAGGATTAGATGAAGGGACGTTGACACCAGGATTAGATCCAGTTTCATTGACACCAGGATTAGATCCAGGTACGTTGGCACCAGGATTAGATCCAGTGACGCTGACACCAGGATTAGATCCATGGACATTGAAACCAGGATCAGATCCATGGACGTTGAACCAGGATCAGATCCAGGGACGTTGACACCAGGATCAGATCCAGAAACGTTGAAACCAGGATTAGATCCAGTGACGTTGACACCAGGATTAGATCCAGGGACGTTGACACCAGGATAGGATCCATTGACGTTGACACCAGGATTAGATCCAGTGATGCTGACACCAGGATTAGATCCAGGGACGTTCAAACCAGAATCAGATCCAGGGACGTTGACACCAGGATCAGATCCAAGGATGTTGACACCAGGATCAGATCCAGTGACGCTGCCACCAGGATCAGATCCGGGGACGTTTTAACCAGGATTAGATCCAGTGACATTGACACCAGGATTAGATCCAGGGACGATGACACCAGGATTAGATCCGGTGACGTTGTCACAAGGATTAGAATCAAGGACGTCGTCTCCACAATTAGATCCACTGACTTTGACACAAGGATTATATCCAGTGACGCTGACACTAGGATCAAATCCAAGGACGTTGACACCAGGATTAGATCCAGTTTCGTTCACACGAGGATTAGATCCCGGGACGTTGACACAAGGATTAGACACAGGGACGTGGCACCAGGATTAGATCCAGGGACATTGACCCCAGGATTAGATCCAGGGACGTTGACAACAGGATTAGAACCAGGGACGTTGACACCAGGATTAGATCCAGGGACTTTGACACCAGGATTAGATCCAGGGACGTTGACAGCAGAACTAGATCCAGAGATGCTCACAACGGGATTAGATCCAGTGCCGCTGCCACCAGGATTAGATCCAGGGACGTTGACACCAGGATTAGAACCAGGGACGTTGTCACCAGGATTAGATCCAGGGACTTTGACACCAGGATTAGACCAGGGACGTTGACACCAGGATAAGATCAAGTGATGTTGACACCAGGATTAGATCTAGGGACGTTGTCACCAAGATTAGATCCAAGGACTTTGACACCTGGATAAGATCCAATGACGTTGACACCAGAATTAGATCCAGGGACCATGACACCAGGATTAGATCCAGGGACGTTGAAACCAGGATTAGATCCATTGACGTTGACACCAGGATTAGATCCAGGGACGTTGAAACCAGGATTAGATCCAGTGACTTTGACACCAGGATTTGATCCAGTGATGGTGATACCAGGAATAGATCCAGTGACGCTGACACCAGGATTAGATCAAGTGACGTTGACACCAGGATTAGATCCAGGGACGTTGACACCAAGATTAGATCCAGGGACGTTGACACCAGGATTAGATCCAGTGATGCTGACACCAGGATCAGATCCAGTGACGTTGACACAAGGATTAGATGCAGAGACGCCGATCCCAGGATTAGATCCAGTGATGTTGACACCAGGATTAGATCCATTGATGCTGACACCAGGATTAGATCCAGGGACGTTCAAACCAGGATCAGATCCAGGGACGTTGATACCAGGATCAGATCCAAGGACTTTGACACCAGGATCAGATCCAGTGACGCTGCCACCAGGATCAGATCCAGGGACAGTGTAACAAGGATTAGATCCAGTGACATTGACACCAGGATTATATCCAGGGACGATGACACCAGGATTAGATCAAGGGACATTGAAACCAGAATCAGACCCAGGGACATTGACACCAGGATATGAACCAGTGTCGTTGACACCAGGATTAGATGAAGTGACACTGACACCAGGATCAGATCCATGATGTTGACACCCGGATTAGATCCAGTGACTTTGACACCAGGATTAGGTCCAGGGACATTGACACCAGGATTAGATCCAGGGACGTTGACTCCTGAATTAGATCCGTGGACGTTGACACCAGGATTAGATCCAGGGACGTTGAAACCAGGATTAGTTCCAAGGACGTTGACAAAGGGTCAGATCCAGGGACGTTGACACAAAGATCAGATCCAGTGATGTTTACACAGGGTTTAGATCCAGGGACGTTGATACCAGGATTAGATCCAGGGACGTTGAAACAGGGTTAGATCCAGTTTCGTTGACACCAGGATTAGATCCAGGTTCGTTGACACCAGGATTAGATCCATTGACATTGACACCAGGATTAGATCCAGTTACGCTGACACCAGGATCAGATCCAGGGACGTTGAAACCAGGATCAGATCCATGGACGTTGACACCAGGATCAGATCCAGGGACGTTGACACCAGGATCAGATCCAGAGACGTTGAAACCATGATTAGATCCAGGGACGTTGAAACCAGGATAGGATCCACTGACGATGACACCAGGATTTGATCCAGTGACGTTGATACCATGATTAGATCCATGGAAGTTGACACCAGGATTAGATCCAGGGACGTTGACACCAGGATTATATCCAGGGACATAAACCAGGATTAGATCGAGTGACGTTCACACCAGGATTAGATGCAAGAACATTGACACCAGGATTAGATCCAGTGACATTGATTCCAGGATTAGATCCAGGGATGTTGACAACAGGATTAGATCCAGGGACGTTGACACCAGGATATGATCCAGTGACGCTGACACCAGGATTAGATCCAGGGACGTTGAAACCAGGATCAGAACCATCGACGTTGACACCAGGATCAGATCCAGAAACGTTGACACCATGATTAGATCCAGTGACTCTGACACCAGGATTAGATCCAGGGTCGTTGACACCAGGATTAGATCCAGTGACGCTGACACCAGGATTAGATCCAGGGACGTTTACAACAGGAATAGATCCAGTGATGATGACAACAGGATTATATCCAGGGACGTTGACACCAGGATTAGATCCAGTTAAGTTGACACCAGGATTAGATCCAGGGACCTTGCCTCCAGGATTAGATCCAGGAACGTTGACCCCAGGATTAGATCCAGTGACGTTGACACCAAGATTAGATCCAGGGACGTGATACCAGGATAAGATACAATGACGTTGACACCAGAATTAGATCCAGGGACCATGACACCAGGATTAGATCCAGGGACGTTGACACCAGGATTAGATCCAGGGACGTTGACTGCAGGATTAGATCCATTGACGATGACACTAGGATTTGGCCCAGTGACGCTGACACCAGATTTAGACCCAGGGACGTTGACACCAGGATTAGATCCAGGGACGTTGACACCAAGATTAGAGCCAGGGACGTTGACACCAGTATCAGATCCAGTGATGTTGAAACTATGATTAGATCCAGGGACGTTGAAACCAGGATAGATCCAGTGTCGTTGACACCAGGATTTGATCCAGTGATGGTGATACCTGGAATAGATCCAGGGAGGTTGACACCAGGATTAGATCCAGTATCGTTTACAACAGGATTTTATCCAGGGACGTTGACATCAGGATTATATCAAGTGCCGCTGACACCAGGATTAGATCCAGTGACGTTGACACAAGGATTAGAACCAGAGACGCTGACACCAGGATTAAATCCAGTGACGTTGACAACAGGATTAGATCCAGTGACGCTGACACCAGGATTAGATGAAGGGACGTTGACACCAGGATTAGATCCAGTTTCATTGACACCAGGATTAGATCCAGGGACGTTGAACCAGGATCAGATCCAGGGACGTTGACACCAGGATCAGATCCAGTGACGCTGACACCAAGATCAGATCCAGGGACGTTGAAACCAGGATTAGATCCAGTGACGTTGACACCAGGATTAGATCCAGGGACGTTGACACCAGGATAGGATCCATTGACGTTGACACCAGGATTAGATCCAGTGATGATGACACCAGGGTTAGATCCAGGGACGTTCAAACCAGGATCAGATCCAGGGACGTTGACACCAGGATCAGATCCAAGGATGTTGACTCCAGGATCAGATCCAGGGACGCTGCCACCAGGATCAGATCCAGGGCCGTTGAAACCAGGATTTGATCCAGTGACGTTGACACAGGATTAGATCCAGGGACGTTGACACCAGGATAGGATCCAGTGACGCTGACAGCAGGATTAGATCCAGGGACGTTGAAACCAGGATCAGAACCATGGACGTTGAACCCGGATCAGATCCAGAGACGTTGACACCATGATTAGATCCAGTGACGCTGACACCAGGATTAGATCCAGGGTCGTTGACACCAGGATTACATCCAGTGACGCTGACACCAGGATTAGATCCAGGGAGGTTTACAACAGGAATAGATCCAGTGATGATGACAACAGGATTATATCCAGGGACGTTGAGACCAGGATTAGATCCAGTTAAGTAGACACCAGGATTAGATCCAGGGACCTTGCCTCCAGGATTAGATCCAGGAACGTTGACCCCAGGATTAGATCCAGTGACGTTGACACCAAGATTAGATCCAGGGACGTGACACCAGGATAAGATACAATGACGTTGACACCAGAATTAGATCCAGGGACCATGACACCAGGATTAGATCCAGGGACGTTGACACCAGGATTAGATCCAGGGACGTTGACTGCAGGATTAGATCCATTGACGATGACACCAGGATTTGGCCCAGTGACGCTGACACCAGATTTAGACCCAGGGACGTTGACACCAGGATTAGATCCAGGGACGTTGACACCAAGATTAGAGCCAGGGACGTTGACACCAGTATCAGATCCAGTGACGTTGAAACTATGATTAGATCCAGGGACGTTGAAACCAGGATAGATCCAGTGTCGTTGACACCAGGATTTGATCCAGTGATGGTGATACCTGGAATAGATCCAGGGAGGTTGACACCAGGATTAGATCCAGTATCGTTTACAACAGGATTTTATCCAGGGACGTAGACACCAGGATTATATCAAGTGCCGCTGACACCAGGATTAGATCCAGTGACGTTGACACAAGGATTAGAACCAGAGACGCTGACACCAGGATTAGATCCAGTGACGTTGACAACAGGATTAGATCCAGTGACGCTGACACCAGGATTAGATGAAGGGACGTTGAAACCAGGATTAGATCCAGTTTCATTGACACCAGGATTAGATCCAGGGACGTTGAACCAGGATCAGATCCAGGGACGTTGACACCAGGATCAGATCCAGTGACGCTGACACCAAGATCAGATCCAGGGACGTTGAAACCAGGATTAGATCCAGTGACGTTGACACCAGGATCAGATCCAAGGATGTTGACTCCAGGATCAGATCCAGTGACGCTGCCACCAGGATCAGATCCAGGGCCGTTGAAACCAGGATTTGATCCAGTGACGTTGACACAGGATTAGATCCAGGGAGGTTGACACCAGGATAGGATCCATTGACGTTGACACCAGGATTAGATCCAGGACGTTTACACCAGGATTAGATTCAGGGACGTTGAAACCAGGATTAGATCCAGTGACGTTGACACCAGATTACATACAGGGACGTTGACACCAGGATTAGATCCAGTTTCGTTGACACCAGGATTAGATCCATGGACGTTGACACCAGGAGTACATCCAGTGACATTGACAACAGAATTAGATATAGGGACGTTGAAACCAGGATTAGATCCAGGGACGTTGAAACAGGATTAGATTTAGTTTCGTTGACACAAAGATTAGATCCAGGTGCGTTGATATCAGAATTAGATCCAGTGATGTTGAAACCAGGATTAGATCCAGTTTCATTTACACCGGGATTAATCCATGGACGTTGACACCAGGATTAGATCCAGGGACGCTGACACCGGGATCAGATCCATGACGTTGACACAGGGATTAGATCCAGTGACGTTGACACCAGGATTAGATCCATTGACGTTGACAGCAGGATTAGATCCAGTAAGGAACACCAGTATTAGATCCAGGGACGTTGAAACCAAGATCAGATCCATGGACGTTGACACCAGGATCAGATTCAGGGAGGTTGACACCAGGATCAGATCCAGTGACGTCGATACCATGATTAGATACAGGGATGTTGAAACCAGGATTAGATCCAGTGACGTTGACACCAGGATTTGATCCAGTGACGTTGATACCAGGAATAGATCCAGGGCGGTTGACACCAGGATTAGATTCAGTGACGTTGACAACAGGATTAGATCCAGGGACGTTGATACCAGAATTAGATCCAGGGACGTTGACACCAGGATAGATCCAGTTTCGTTGACACCAGGATTAGACCCATGGACGTTGACACCAGGATTAGGTCCAGGGAAGTTGACACCAGGATTAGAGCCAGAGACGTTGACACCATGATTAGATCCAGGGACGTTGAAACCAGGATTATGTCCAGTGACGTTGACTCCAGGATTTGATCGAGTGACGTTGATACCAGGAATAGATCCAGGGAGTTTGACACCAGGATTAGATCCTGGGAGGTTGACAACAGGATTAGATCCAGTGATGTTGATACCAGGATTAGATCCAGGTACATTGACACCAGGATTAGATCCAGTTTAGTTGACACCAGGATTAGATCCAGGGACATTGACACCAGGAATAGATCCAGTGACGTTGACACCAGGATTTGGCCCTGTGACGCTGACACCAGGTTTAGACCCAGGGACGTTGACACCAGGATTAGATCCACTGATGGTGACACCAGGATTAGATCCAGTGTCGTTGACACCAGGATTTGGCCCTGTGACGCTGACACCAGGTTTAGACCCAGGGACGTTGACACCAGGATTAGATCCAGGGACGTTGACACCAGGATAAGAGCCAGGGACGTTGACACCAGGCTTAGATCCAGGGAAGTGGACACCAGGATTAGATCCAGGGACGTTGACACCTGGATTAGATCCAGTGATGTTGACACCAGGATTAGATCCAGAGACGTTGACACAAAGATTAGATCCAGGGACGTGACACCAGGATAAGATCCGATGACGTTGACACCAGAATTAGATCCAGGGACCATGACACCAGGATTAGATCCAGGGACGTTGACACCAGGATTAGATCCAGGGACGTTGACCCCAGGATTAGATCCAGTGCCACTGACACCAGGATTAGATCCAGTGACGTTGACACCAGGATCAGATCCATTGACGTTGACACAAGGATTAGATCCAGAGACGCTGATACCAGGATTAGATCCAGTGACGTTGATACCAGGATTAGATCCAGGGATGTTGACACCAGGATTAGAACCAGGGACGTTGACACCAGGATTAGATCCAGGGACTTTGACACCAGGATTAGATCCAGGGACATTGACACCAGGATAAGATCCAGTGATGTTGACACCAGGATTAGATCCAGGGATGTTGTCACCAAGATTAGATCCAAGGACTTTGACACCAGGATAAGGTCCAATGACGTTGACACCAGAATTAGATCCAGGGATAATGACACCAGGATTGGATGCAGGGAGGTTGACACCAGGATTAGATCCAGGGACGTTGACAACAGGATTAGATCCAGTGATGATGACACCAGGATTATATCCAGGGATGTTGACACCAGGATTAGATCCAGTGAAGTTGACACCAGGATTAGATCCAGGTACGTTGCCTCCAGGATTAGATCCAGGGACGTTGACTCCAGTATTAGATCCAGTGACATTGACACCAGGATTACTTCCAGGACGTTTACACCAGGATTAGATCCAGGGACCTGACACCAGGATTAGATCAAAAGACGTTGACAGCAGATTTCGATCCAGGGACGTTGACACCAGGATTAGATCCAGGGATGTTGACACCAGGATTAGATCCAGGGACGTTGATACTAAGATTAGATCCAAGGATATTGACACCAGGATAAGATCCAATGACTTTGACACCAGAATTAGAACCAGGTACCATGACACCAGGATTAGATCCAGGGACGTTGACACCAGGATTTGATCCAGGGACATTGCTTCCAGGATTAGATCCAGGGACGTTGACACCAGGATTAGATCCAGGACGTTTACACCAGGATTAGATCCAGGACTTTGACACCAGGATTAGATCTAGAGACGTTGAAACCAGGATTAGATCCATTGACGGTGACACCAGGATTAGATCCAGGGACGTTGAAACCAGGATTAGATCCAGGGACGTTGACACCAGGATTTGATCCAGTGATGTTGATACCAGGAATAGATCCAGGGAGGTTGGCACCAGGATTAGGTCCAGTGATGTTGACAACAGGATTAGATCCAGGGACGTTGATACAAGGATTAGATCCAGGGACGTTGACACCAGGATTAGATCCAGTATCGTTGACACCAGGATTATATCCAAAAACGGTAACACCAGGATTAAATCAAGTGCCGCTGAAACCAGGATTAGATCCAGTGATGTTGACACAAGGAAAATTTCCAGAGACGCTGACACCAGGATTAGATCCAGTGACATTGACTACAGGATTAGATCCAGTGACGCTGACACCAGGATTAGATGAAGGGACGTTGACACTAGGATTATATCAAGTGCCGCTGAAACCAGGATTAGATCCAGTGATGTTGACACCAGGATTAGATCCAGTGACGCTGACACCAGGATCAGATCCAGTGACGTTGACACAAGGATTAGATCCAGGGACGTTCAAACCAGGATCAGATCCAGGGACGTTGACACCAGGATCAGATCCAACGACATTGACACCAGGATCAGATCCAGTGACGCTGCCACCAGGATCAGATCCAGGGACGTTGTAACCAGGATTAGATCCAGTGACATTGACACCAGGAATAGGTCCAGTGACGTTGACACCAGGATTAGATCCAGGGACGTTGACACCAGGATAAGATCCAGTGCCCCTGACACCAGGATTAGATCCAGTGACGTTGACACCAGGATTAGATCCAGTGACGCTATCACCAGGATCAGATCCAGTGACGTTGACACAAGGATTAGATCCAGAGACGCTGATACCAGGATTAGATCCAGTGACGTTGATACCAGGATTAGATCCAGGGACGTTGACACCAGGATTAGAACCAGGGACGTTGACACCAGGATTAGAACCAGGGACGTTGACACCAGGATTAGATCCAGGGACTTTGACACCAGGATTAGATCATGGGACATTGACACCAGGATAAGATCCAGTGATTTTGACACCAGGATTAGATCCAGGGATGTTGTCACCAAGATTAGATCCAAGGACTTTGACACCAGGATAAGATCCAATGACGTTGACACCAGAATTAGATCCAGGGACAATGACACCAGGATTAGATCCAGGGACGTTGACACCCGGATTAGATCCAGGGACGTTGACAACAGGATTAGATCCAGTGATGATGACACCAGGATTATATCCAGGGACGTTGAAACCAGGATTAGATCCAGTGAAGTTGACACCAGGATTAGATCCAGGGACGTTGCCTCCAGGATTAGATCCAGGGACGTTGACCCCAGTATTAGATCCAGTGACGTTGACACCAGGATTAGATCCAGGACGTTTACACCAGGATTAGATCCAGACACCTGACACCAGGATTAGATCAACGGACATTGACAGCAGATTTCGATCCAGGGACGTTGACACCAGGATTAGATCCAGGGATGTTGACACCAGGATTAGATCCAGGGACGTTGATACTAAGATTAGATCCAAGGATATTGACACCAGGATAAGATCCAGTGACGTTGACACCAGGATTAGATCCAGGTACCATGACACCAGGATTAGATCCAGGGACATTGACAAAAGGATTTGATCCAGGGACATTGCTTCCAGGATTAGATCCAGTGACATTGACACCAGGATTAGATCCAGTGACGCTGACACCAGGATCAGATCCAGGGACGTTGACACCAGATTTGATCCAGGGACGTTGACACTAGGATAAGATCCAGTGACGTTGACACCAGGATTAGATCCAGGGACCATGACACCAGGATTAGATCCAGGGACGTTGACACCAGGATTAGATCCAGTGATGCTGACAACAGGATTAGATCCTGGGTCGTTGACACCAGGGCGTTGACAACATGATTAGATCCAGTGAAGTTGACACCAGGATTAGATCCAGGGACGTTGCCTCCAGGATTAGATCCAGTGACGTTGACACCAGGATTAGATCCGGGGCGTTGACACCAGCATTATATCCAGGGACGTTGACACCAAGATTAGATCCATTGAAGTTGACACCAGGATAAGATCAAGTGACGCTAAAACCAGGATTAGATCTAGGGACGTTGACACCATGATTAGATCCAGTGACGCTGACACCAGCATTAGATCCATTGAAGTTGACACCAGGATTAGATCCAGGGACGCTGACCCCAGGATTAGATCCAGGGACGTTGACAGCATGATTAGATCCAGTGACGCTGACACCAGGATTAGATCCAGGGACGTTAACACCAGGATTAGATCCAGGACGTTGACACCAGGAAAAGATCAAGTGACGTTGACACCAGGATTAGATCCAGGGATGTTGACACCAGGATTAGATCGGGGGACGTTGATACTATGATTAGATCCAAGGATATTGACACCAGGATAAGATCCAATGACGTTGACACCAGAATTAGATCCAGGTATCATGACACCAGGATTAGATCCAGGGACGTTGACACCAGGATAAGATCCAGTGCCGCTGACACCAGGATTAGATCCAGTGACATTGACAACAGGATTAGATCCAGTGACGCTGACACCAGGATTAGATGAAGGGATGTTGACACCAGGATTAGATCCAGTTTCATTGACACCAGGATTAGATCCAGGGACGTTGACACCAGGATTAGATCCAGTGACGCTGACACCAGGATCAGATCCAGTGACGTTGACACAAGGATTAGATCCAGAGACGCTGATAAAGGATTAGATCCAGTGACGGAGACACCAGGATTAGATCCAGTGATGCTGCCACCAGGATTAGATCCAGGGACGTTCAAACCAGGATCAGATCCAGGGACGTTGACACCAGGATCAGATCCAAGGACGTTGACACCAGGATCAGATCCAGGGACGCTGCCACCAGGATCAGATCCAGGGACGTTGTATCCAGGATTAGATCCAGTGACATTGACACCAGGATTAGATCCAGGGACGATGACACCAGGATTAGATCCAGTGACATTGTCAATAGGATTAGAATCAGGGACGTCGACTCCAGAATTAGATCCACTGACTTTGACACCAGGATTATATCCAGTGACGCTGACACTAGGATCAAATCCAGGGACGTTGACACCAGGATTAGATCCAGTGACTTTGACAAGAGGATTAGATCCCGGGACGTTGACACAAGGATTAGACCCATGACGTGGCACCAGGATTAGATCCAGGGACATTGACTCCAGGATTAGATCCAGGGACGTTGACAACAGGATTAGAACCAGGGACGTTGACACTAGGATTAGATCCAGGGACCTTGACACCAGGATTAGATCCGGGGACCTTGACACCAGGATTAGATGAAGGGACGTTGACACCAGGATTAGATCCAGTTTCATTGACACCAGGATCAGATCCAGTGACGTTGACACAAGGATTAGATCCAGAGACGCTGATCCCAGGATTAGATCCAGTGACGTTGACACCAGGATTAGATCCAGGGACGTTGACACCAGGATTAGATCCAGGGACGTGACACCAGGATAAGATCCAATGACGTTGACACCAGAATTAGATCCAGGGACCATGACACCAGAATTAGATCCAGGTACGTGACACCAGGATAAGATCCAATGACGTTGACACCAGAATTAGATCCAGGGACCATGACACCAGGATTAGATCCAGGGACGTTGACCCCAGTATTAGATCCAGTGACGTTGACACCAGGATTAGATCCAGGACGTTTACACCAGGATTAGATCCAGACACCTGACACCAGGATTAGATCAACGGACATTGACAGCAGATTTCGATCCAGGGACGTTGACACCAGGATTAGATCCAGGGATGTTGACACCAGGATTAGATCCAGGGACGTTGATACTAAGATTAGATCCAAGGATATTGACACCAGGATAAGATCCAGTGACGTTGACACCAGGATTAGATCCAGGTACCATGACACCAGGATTAGATCCAGGGACATTGACAAAAGGATTTGATCCAGGGACATTGCTTCCAGGATTAGATCCAGTGACATTGACACCAGGATTAGATCCAGTGACGCTGACACCAGGATCAGATCCAGGGACGTTGACACCAGATTTGATCCAGGGACGTTGAAACTAGGATAAGATCCAGTGACGTTGACACCAGGATTAGATCCAGGGACCATGACACCAGGATTAGATCCAGGGACGTTGACACCAGGATTAGATCCAGTGATGCTGACAACAGGATTAGATCCTGGGTCGTTGACACCAGGGCGTTGACAACATGATTAGATCCAGTGAAGTTGACACCAGGATTAGATCCAGGGACGTTGCCTCCAGGATTAGATCCAGTGACGTTGACACCAGGATTAGATCCGGGGCGTTGACACCAGCATTATATCCAGGGACGTTGACACCAAGATTAGATCCATTGAAGTTGACACCAGGATAAGATCAAGTGACGCTAAAACCAGGATTAGATCTAGGGACGTTGACACCATGATTAGATCCAGTGACGCTGACACCAGCATTAGATCCATTGAAGTTGACACCAGGATTAGATCCAGGGACGCTGACCCCAGGATTAGATCCAGGGACGTTGACAGCATGATTAGATCCAGTGACGCTGACACCAGGATTAGATCCAGGGACGTTAACACCAGGATTAGATCCAGGACGTTGACACCAGGAAAAGATCAAGTGACGTTGACACCAGGATTAGATCCAGGGATGTTGACACCAGGATTAGATCGGGGGACGTTGATACTATGATTAGATCCAAGGATATTGACACCAGGATAAGATCCAATGACGTTGACACCAGAATTAGATCCAGGTATCATGACACCAGGATTAGATCCAGGGACGTTGACACCAGGATTTGATCCAGGGACATTGCTTCCAGGATTAGGTCCAGGGACGTTGACACCAGGATTAGATCCAGGGACGTTGACACCAGGATAAGATCCAGTGCCGCTGACACCAGGATTAGATCCAGTGACATTGACAACAGGATTAGATCCAGTGACGCTGACACCAGGATTAGATGAAGGGATGTTGACACCAGGATTAGATCCAGTTTCATTAACACCAGGATTAGATCCAGGGACGTTGACACCAGGATTAGATCCAGTGACGCTGACACCAGGATCAGATCCAGTGACGTTGACACAAGGATTAGATCCAGAGACGCTGATAAAGGATTAGATCCAGTGACGGAGACACCAGGATTAGATCCAGTGATGCTGCCACCAGGATTAGATCCAGGGACGTTCAAACCAGGATCAGATCCAGGGACGTTGACACCAGGATCAGATCCAAGGACGTTGACACCAGGATCAGATCCAGGGACGCTGCCACCAGGATCAGATCCAGGGACGTTGTATCCAGGATTAGATCCAGTGACATTGACACCAGGATTAGATCCAGGGACGATGACACCAGGATTAGATCCAGTGACATTGTCAATAGGATTAGAATCAGGGACGTCGACTCCAGAATTAGATCCACTGACTTTGACACCAGGATTATATCCAGTGACGCTGACACTAGGATCAAATCCAGGGACGTTGACACCAGGATTAGATCCAGTGACTTTGACAAGAGGATTAGATCCCGGGACGTTGACACAAGGATTAGACCCATGACGTGGCACCAGGATTAGATCCAGGGACATTGACTCCAGGATTAGATCCAGGGACGTTGACAACAGGATTAGAACCAGGGACGTTGACACTAGGATTAGATCCAGGGACCTTGACACCAGGATTAGATCCGGGGACCTTGACACCAGGATTAGATGAAGGGACGTTGACACCAGGATTAGATCCAGTTTCATTGACACCAGGATCAGATCCAGTGACGTTGACACAAGGATTAGATCCAGAGACGCTGATCCCAGGATTAGATCCAGTGACGTTGACACCAGGATTAGATCCAGGGACGTTGACACCAGGATTAGATCCAGGGACGTGACACCAGGATAAGATCCAATGACGTTGACACCAGAATTAGATCCAGGGACCATGACACCAGAATTAGATCCAGGTACGTGACACCAGGATAAGATCCAATGACGTTGACACCAGAATTAGATCCAGGGACCATGACACCAGGATTAGATCCAGGGAAGTTGACACCAGGATTAGATCCATGACGTTGACACCAGGATTAGATCCATTGACGCTGACAACAGGATTAGATCCAGGGACGTTGACACCAGGATTAGATCCAGGAACGTTGACCCTAGGATTATATCCAGGGACGTTGACACCAGGATTAGACAAGGTGACGTTGACACCTGGATTAGAGCCAGGGACGTTGACACCAGGATTTGATCCAGGGACGTTGACACTAGGATAAGATCCAGTGACGTTGTCACCAGGATTGGATCCAGGTACCATGACACCAGGATTAGATCCAGAAACTTTGACACCAGGATTAGATCCAGTGACGATGACACCAAGATTAGATCCAGGGAAATTGACACCAGGATTAGATCCAGAGACGTTGACACCAGGATTAGATCCAGGGACGTGACACCAGGTCAGATTCAGGGACATTGTACCAGGATTAGATCCAGTGACGTTGACAACAGGATTAGATTTAGGGACGTTGATAACAGGATTAGATCCAGTGATGTTGACACCAGGATTAGATCCAGTTTCGTTGACATCAGGATTAATCCAGGGACGTTGACACCAGGATGAGATCCAGGGACGTTGACACCAGGAATAGATCCAGGGACGTTGACATCAGGATGAGACCCAGGGACGTTGACACCAGAATTACATCCATTGACGTTGACACCAGGATTAGATACAGTGACGCTGACACTAGGATTAGATCCAAGGACGTTGAAACCAGGATCAGAGCCAGGGAGGTTGAGACCAGAATCAGATCCAGGGACGTTGACACCAGGGTTAGATCCAGGGACGCTGACACCAGGATTAGATCCAGTGAGGCTGACACCAGGATTAGATCCAATGACATTGACACCAGGATTAGATCCAGTGGCATTGACACCAGGATTAGATCCAGTGGCATTGACACCAGGATTAGATCCAGTGACGTTGACACCAGGATTAGATCCAGAGATGCTGACACCAGGATTAGATCCGAGGACGTTGACACCATGATTAGGTCCAGTGACGCTGACACCAGGATTAGATCTAGGGACGTTGACACCAGGATAAGATCCAGTGACGTTGACACCAGGATTAGATCCACGGACCATGACACCAGTATTAGATCGAGAAACTTTGACACCAGGATTAGATCCAGGGACGTTGATTCCACGATTAGATCCAGTGACGCTGACACCAGGATTAGATCCAGGGACGTTGACAGCAGGATTAGATCCAGGGACGTTGACACCAGGATTAGATCCAGAAACATTGACACGAGGATTGGATCCAGGAACATTGACACCAGGATTAGATCCACTGATGTTGACACCAGGATTTGATCCAGGGACGTTGACACCAGGATTTGATCCAGGGACGTTGACACTAGGATAAGATCCAGTGACGTTTCACCAGGATAAGTTCCAGGGACCATTACACCAGGATTAGATCCAGGGACTTTGACACCAGGATTAGATCCAGGGACGTTGACACCAGGATTAGATCCAGTGATGTTGACACCAGGATTAGATCCAGGGACGTTGACACCAGGATTAGATCCAGGGATGTTGACACCAGGATTAGATCCAGGGACATTGACACCAGGATTAGATCCAGAGACAATGACACCAGGAATAGATCCAGGGATGCTGACACCAGGATTAGATCCAGTGGCGCTGACACTAGGATTAGATCCAGTGACGTTGACACCAGGATTAGATCCAGTGACGCTGACACCAGGATAAGATCCAATGACGTTGACACCAGGATTAGATCCAAGGACCATGACACCAGGATTAGATCCAGTGATGTTGACACCAGGATTAGATCCAGTGACGATGACACCAGGATCAGATCCATTACGTTGAAACCAGGATTAGATCCAGTGACGATGACACCTTGATTAGATCCAGTGACGTTGACACCATGATTAGAGTCAGGGACGTTGATACCAGGATTTGATCTAGTGACGTTGTCACCAGGATTAGATCCAGGGACCATGACACCTGGATTAGATCCAGGGTCGTTGACACCAGGATTAGATACAGGGACGTTGACACCAGGATTAGATCCAGAGAACTTGACACCAGGATTAGATCAAGGGACGTTGACACCAGGATTAGATACAGTGATGTTGACACCAGGATTAGTTCCAGTGACGCTGACACCAGGATCAGATCCATTACGTTGAAACCAGGATCAGATCCAGGGAGGTTGAGACCAGAATCAGATCCAGGGACGTTGACCTCAGGATCAGATCCAGGGACTTTGAAACAAAAATTAGATCCAGTGACGCTGACACCAGGATTAGATCCAGGGATGTTGAAACCAGGATCAGATCCAGGGACGTTGACACCAGGATCAGATCCAGGGACGTTGACTGCAGGAATAGATCCAGGGACCATGACACCAGGATTAGAAACAGGGAGGTTGACACCAGGATTAGATCCAGTGATGCTGACAACAGGATTAGATCAAGGGACGTTGACAGCAGAATTAGATCCAGGGACCATGAAACCAGGATTAGATCCAGGGACATTCATTCCAGTATTAGATCCATTGACGTTGACACCAGGATTAGATCCAGTGACGCTGACACCAGGATTACATCCAGGGACGTTGAAACCAGGATCAAATAAAGGGAGGTTGACACCAGGATCAGATCCAGGGACGTTAACACCAGGATCAGATCCAGTGACGCTGACACCAGGATCAGATCCAGGGACGTTGACACCAGGATTAGATCCAGTGACGCTGACACGAGGACTAGTTCCAGGGACATTGACACCAGGATTAGATCCAGGGATGTTGACACCAGGATTAGATCCAGGACATTGACACCAGGATTAGATCCAGGGAGAATGACACCAGGAATAGATCCAGGGACGCTTACACCAGGATTAGATCCTTTGGCGCTGACCTTAGGATGAGATCCATTACGTTGAAACCAGGATAAGATCCAGTGACGCTGACACCAGGATAAGATCCAATGACGTTGACACCAGGATTAGATCCAGGGACCATGACACCAGGATTAGATCCTGTGATGTTGACACCAGGATTAGATCCAGTGACGCTGACACCAGGATCAGATCCAGAGATGTTGATACCAGGTTTAGATCCAGTGACGTTGACACCAGGATTAGATCCAGGGACGTTGACACCAGGATTAGATCCAGTGACGTTGATACCAGGATTAGATCATGGACGTTGACACCAGGATTAGAATCATGGACGTTGACTCCAGAATTAGAGCAGCGACTTTGACACCATGATTAGATCCAGTGACGCTGACACTAGGATCAGATCCAGGGACGTTGACACCAGGATTAGATCCAGTGACATTGACACCAGGATTAGATCCAGAGACTTTGACACCAGGATTAGATCCAGCGACTCTGACACCCGGATTAGATCCAGGGACCTGACACTAGGATTAGATCCAGAGACCTTGACACCAGGATTAGATACAGGGACGTTGACACCAGGATTAGATCCAGGGACATTGACATCAGGATGAGATCCAGGGACGTTGACACCAGAATTACATCCACTGACGTTGACACCAGGATTAGATACAGTGACGCTGACACTAGGATTAGATCCAAGGACGTTGAAACCAGGATCAGATCCAGGGAGGTTGAGACCAGAATCAGATCCAGGGACGTTGACCTCAGGATCAGATCCAGGGACTTTGAAACAAGGATTAGATCCAGTGACGCTGACACCAGGATTAGATCCAGGGATGTTGAAACCAGGATCAGATCCAGGGACGTTGACACCTGGATCAGATCCAGGGACTTTGACATCAGGATCAGATCTAGTGACGCTGACACCAGGATCAGATACAGTGACGCTGACAACAGGATCAGATCCAGAGATGTTGATACCAGGTTTAGATCCAGTGACGTTGACACCAGGATTAGATCCAGGGACGTTGACACCAGGATTAGATCCAGTGACGTTGATACCAGGATTAGATCCATGGACGTTGACACCAGGATTAGAATCATGGACGTTGACTCCAGAATAAGATCCAGCGACTTTGACACCATGAATAGATCCAGTGACGCTGACACTAGGATCAGAACCATGTACGTTGACACCAGGATTAGATCCAGTGACGCTGACACCAGGATCAGATCCAGTGACTTTGACACAAGGATTAGATCCAGAGACGCTGATCCCAGGATTAGATCCAGTGACGGTGACACCAGGATTAGATCCAGTGATGCTGACAACAGGATTAGATCCAGGGATGTTCAAACCAGGTTCAGATCCAGGGACGTTGTAACCAGGATTAGATCAGTGGCATTGACACCAGGAATAGGTCCAGTGACGTTGACACCAGGATTAGATCCACTGATGGTGACACCAGGATTAGATCCAGTGTCGTTGACACCAGGATTAGATCCAGTGACGTTGACACCAGGATTAGATCCAGAGATGCTGACACCAGGATTAGATCCAAGGACGTTGACACCATGATTAGGTCCAGTGACGCTGACACCAGGATTAGATCTAGGGACATTGACACCAGGATAAGATCCAGTGACGTTGACACTAGGATTAGATCCAGGGACCATGACACCAGGATTAGATCCAGTGACTTTGACACCAGGATTAGATGCATTGACGCTGACACCAAGATCCATGACGTTGACATCAGGATTAGATTCAGTGCGATGACACCAGGATTAGATCCAGAAACTTTGACACCAGGATTAGATCCAGGGACGTTTATTCCACAATTAGATCCAGTGAATCTGACACCAGGATTAGATCCAGGGACGTTGACAGCAGGAATAGATCCAGGGACGTTGACACAAGGATTAGATCCAGGGACATTGACACGAGGATTAGATCCAGGGACATTGAAACGAGGATTAGATCCACTGATGTTGACACCAGGATTAGGTCCAGGGACGTTGACACCAGGATTTGATCCAGGGACGTTGACACTAGGATAAGATCCAGTGACGTTTCACCAGGATTAGATCCAGGGACCATTACACCAGGATTAGATCCAGGAACTTTGACACCAGGATTAGATCCAGGGACGTTGACACCAGGAGTAGGTCAAGGGATGTTGACACCAGGATTAGATCCAGGGACGTTGACACCAGGATTAGATCCAGGGATGTTGACACCAGGATTAGATCCAGGGACATTGACACCAGGATTAGATCCAGAGACAATGACACCAGGAATAGATCCAGGGGCGCTGACACCAGGATTAGATCCAATGGCGCTGACACTAGGATTAGATCCAGTGACGTTGACACCAGGATTAGAAACAGTGACGCTGACACCAGGATAAGATCCAATGACGTTGACACCAGGATTAGATCCAGGGACCATGACACCAGGATTAGATCCAGTGATGTTGACACCAGGATTAGATCCAGTGACGCTGACACCAGGATCAGATCCATTACGTTGAAACCAGGATTAGATCCAGTGACGATAACACCAAGATTAGATCCAGGGAAATTGACACCAGGATTAGATCCAGAGACGTTGACACCAGGATTAGATCCAGAAACGTGACACCAGGTCAGATCCAGGGACGTTGAACCAGGATTAGATCCAGTAACGTTGACAACAGGATTAGATCCACGGACGTTGATAACAGCATCAGATCCTGTGATGTTGACACCAGGATTAGATACAGTTTCGTTGACATCAGGATTAATCCAGGGACGTTGACACCAGAATTAGATCCAGGGACGTTGACACCAGGATGAGATCCAGGGACGTTGACACCAGGATTACATCCATTGACGTTGACACCAGGATTAGATCCAGTGACGCTGACACCAGGATTAGATCCAGGGACGTTGAAACCAGGATCAGATGCAGGGAGGTTGAGACCAGAATCAGATCCAGGGACGTTATCCTCAGGATCAGATCCAGGGACTTTGAAACAAGGATTAGATCCAGTGACGCTGACACCAGGATTAGATCCAGGGATGTTGAAACCAGGATCAGATCCAGGGACATTGACACCAGGATCAGATCCAGGGACTTTGACATCAGGATCAGATCTAGTGACGCTGACACCAGGATCAGATCCAGTGACGCTGAAACCAGGATCAGATCCAGAGATGTTGATACCAGGTTTAGATCCAGTGACGTTGACACCAGGATTAGATCCAGGGACGTTGACACCAGGATTAGATCCAGGGACCATGACACCAGGATTAGATCCAGGGTAGTTGACACCAGGATTAGATACAGGGACGTTGAAACCAGGATTAGATCCAGAGAACTTGACACCAGGATTAGATCAAGGGACGTTGACACCAGGATTAGATACAGTGATGTTGACACCAGGATTAGATCCTGTGACGCTGACACCAGGATTAGATCCAGTGACGCTGACACCAGGATTAGATCCAGTGATGTTGACACCAGGATTAGATCCTGGGATATTGACACCAGGATTAGATCCAGGGATGGTGACACTAGGATAAGATCCAGTGACGTTGACACAAGGATTAGATCCAGAGACGCTGATCCCAGGATTAGATCCAGTGACGTTGACACCAGGATTAGATCCAGGGACGTTGACACCAGGATTAGATACAGGGACGTGACACCAGGATAAGATCCAATGACGTTGACACCAGAATTAGATCCAGGGACCTTGACACCAGAATTAGATCCAGGGACGTGACACCAGGATAAGATCCAATGATGTTGACACCAGAATTAGATCCAGGGACCATGACACCAGGATTAGATCCAGGGAAGTTGACACCAGGATTAGATCCATGGACGTTGACACCAGGATTAGATCCACTGACGCAGACACCAGGATTAGATCCAGGGACGTTGACACCAGGATTAGATCCAGGGACGTTGACACCAGGATTAGATCCAGGGACGTGACACCAGGATAAGATCCAATGACGTTGACACCAGAATTAGATCCAGGGACCTTGACACCAGAATTAGATCCAGGGACGTGACACCAGGATAAGATCCAATGACGTTGACACCAGAATTAGATCCAAGGACCATGACACCAGGATTAGATCCAGGGAAGTTGACACCAGGATTAGATCCATGGACGTTGACACCAGGATTAGATCCATTGACGCTGACACCAGGATTAGATCCAGTGACGCTGATACCAGGATTAGATCCAGGGATGTTGACACCAGGATTAGATCCAGTGATGCTGACACCCAGATTAGATCCAGGGACGTTGACACCAGGATTAGTTCCAGGGTCGTTGACACCAGGATTAGATCCAGTGATGTTGACACCAGGATTAGATCCTGGGACATTGACACCAGGATTAGATCCAGGGACATTCATACCAGTATTAGATCCATTGATGTTGACACCAGGATTAGATCCAGGGACCTTGACACCAGAATTAGATCCAGGGACGTGACACCAGGATAAGATCCAATGACGTTGACAGCAGAATTAGATCCAGGGAACATGAAACCAGGATTAGATCCAGGGACATTCATACCAGTATTAGATCCATTGACGTTGACACCAGGATTAGATCCAGTGACGCTGACTCCAGGATTACATCCAGGGACGTTGAAACCAGGATCAAATTCAGGGACGTTGACACCAGGATCAGATCCAGGGACGTTGACACCAGGATCAGATCCAGTGACGCTGACACCAGGATCAGATCCAGGGACGTTGACCTCAGGATCAGATCCAGGGACGTTGAAACAAAAATTAGATCCAGTGACGCTGACACCAGGATCAGATCCAGTGACGCTGACACCAGGATCAGATCCAGAGATGTTGATACCAGGTTTAGATCCAGGGACGTTGATACCAGGATTAGAAACAGGGACGTTGACACCAGGATTAGATCCAGTGACGTTGATACCAGGATTAGATCATGGACGTTGACACCAGGATTAGAATCATGGACGTTGACTCCAGAATTAGAGCAGCGACTTTGACAACATGATTAGATCCAGTGACGCTGACACTAGGATCAGATCCAGGGACGTTGACACCAGGATTAGATCCAGTGACATTGACACGAGGATTAGATACAGAGACTTTGACACCTGGATTAGATCCAGCGACGTTGACACCCGGATTAGATCCAGTTACTTGTCACCAGGATTAGATCAAGAGACCTTGACACCAGGATTAGATCCAGAGACCTTGACACCAGGATTTCATCCAGGGACGTTGACCCCAATATTAAATCCAGGGACATTGACACCAGGTTTAGATCCAGTGACGCTGACACCAGGATTAGATCCAGGGACGTTGACACCAAGATTAGATCCATTGACATTGAAACCAGGATTAGATCCAGTGATGTTGACACCAGGATTAGATCCAGGGACGTTGACACCAGGATTTGATCCTGGGACATTAACACCAAGATATGATCCAGTGACGTTGACACCAGGATTAGATCCAGGGACGTTGACACCAGGATTAGATCCTGGGACGATGACACCAGGATTAGATCCAGGGACATTGACACCAGGGTTAGATCCAGGGACAATGACACCAGGAATAGTTCCAGGGACGCTGACACCAGGATTAGATCCAGTGGCGCTGACACTAGGATCAGATCCAGTGACATTGACACCAGGATTAGATCCAGTGTCGCTGACGCCAGGATAAGATCCAATGACGTTGACACCAGGATTAGATCCAGGGACCATGACCCCAGGATTAGATCCAGTGATGTTGACACCAGGATTAGATCCAGTGACGCTGACACCAGGATCAGATCCATGACGTTGACACCAGGATTAGTACCAGTGACGATGACACCAAGATTAGATCCAGGGAAATTGACACCAGGATTAGATCCAGAGACGTTGACACCAGGATTAGATCCAGGGACGTGACACCAGGTCAGATTCAGGGACGTTGAACCAGGATTAAATCCAGTGACGTTGACAACAGGATTAGATTTAGGGACGTTGATAACAGGATTAGATCCAGTGATGTTGACACCAGGATTAGATCCAGTTTCGTTAACATCAGGATTAATCCAGGGACGTTGACACCAGGATGAGATCCAGGGACGTTGACACCAGGATTAGATCCAGGGACGTTGACATCAGGATGAGATCCAGGGACGTTGACACCAGAATTACATCCATTGACGTTGACACCAGGATTAGATCCAGTGACGCTGACACCAGGATTAGATCCAAGGACGTTGAAACCAGGATCAGATCCAGGGAGGTTGAGACCAGAATCAGATCCAGGGACGTTGACACCAGGGTTAGATCCAGAGATGCTGACACCAGGATTAGATCCAAGGACGTTGACACCATCATTAGGTCCAGTGACGCTGACACCAGGATTAGATCTAGGGACGTTGACACCAGGATAAGATCCAGTGACGTTGACACCAGGATTAGATCCAGGGACCATGACACCAGGATTAGATCCAGTAACTTTGACACCAGGATTAGATTCAGTGACGCTGACACCAAGATCAGATCCATACGTTGACACCAGGGTTAGATTCAGTGCGATGACACCAGGATTAGATCCAGTGACGCTGACACCAGGATCAGATCCAGTGACGTTGACACAAGGATTAGATCCAGAGACGCTGATCCCAGGATTAGATCCAGTGACGGTGACACCAGGATTAGATCCAGTGATGCTGACACCAGGATTAGATCCAGGGACGTTCAAACCAGGATCAGATCCAGGGACGTTGACACCAGGATCAGATCCAAGGACGTTGACACCAGGATCAGATCCAGTGACGCTGCCACCAGGTTCAGATCCAGGGACGTTGTAACCAGGATTAGATCCAGTGACATTGACACCAGGATTAGATCCAGTGACGTTGTCACAAGGATTAGAATCAGGGACGTCGACTCCAGAATTAGATCCACTGACTTTGACACCAGGATTATATCCAGTGACGCTGTCACTAGGATCAAATCCAGGGACGTTGACACCAAGATTAGATCCAGTGACGTTGACAAGAGGATTAGATCCCGGGTTTGTTGTCACAAGGATTAGACCAAGTGACGTGACACCAGGATTAGATCCAGGGACATTGACTCCAGGATTAGATCCAGGGACGTTGACAACAGGATTAAAACCAGGGACGTTGACACTAGGATTAGATCCAGGGACCTTGACACCAGGATTAGATCCAGTTTCATTGACACCAGGATCAGATCTAGTGACGTTGACACAAGGATTAGATCCAGAGACGCTGATCCCATGATTAGATCCAGTGACGTTGACAGCAGAATTAGATCCAGGGATGTTGACACCAGGATTAGATCCAGGGACGTGACACCAGGATAAGATCCAATGACGTTGACACCATAATTAGATCCAGGGACCTTGACACCAGAATTAGATCCAGGGACGTGACACCAGGATAAGATCCAACAACGTTGACACCAGAATTAGATCCAGGGACCATGACACCAGGATTAGATCCAGGGAAGTTGACACCAGGATTAGATCCATGGACGTTGACACCAGGATTAGATCCATTGACGCTGACACCAGGGTTAGATCCAGTGAGGCTGACACCAGGATTAGATCCAGGGATGTTGACACCAGGATTAGATCCAGTGACGCTGACACCCAGATTAGATCCAGGGACGTTGACACCAGGATTAGTTCCAGGGTCGTTGACACCAGGATTAGATCCAGTGATGTTGACACCAGGATTAGATCCTGCGACATTCATACCAGTATTAGATCCATTGATGTTGACACCAGGATTAGATCCAGTGACGCTGACACCAGGATTACATCCAGGGACGTTGACACCAGGATCAGATCCAGGGACGTTGACACCAGGATCAGATCCAGTGACGCTGACACCAGGATCAGATCCAGGGACGTTGACACCAGGATTAGATCCAGTGATGTGGACACCAGGACTAGATCCAGGGACGTTGACACCAGGATTAGATCCAGTGACGCTGACACCAGGATTAGATCCAGGGAGGTTGACACCAGGATTAGATCCAGGGACGTTGACACCAGGATAAGATTCAGTGACGTTGACACCAGGATTATATCCAGGGACCATGACACCAGGATTAGATCCAGGGTCGTTGACACCAGGATTAGATACAGGGACGTTGACACTAGGATTAGATCCAGGGACCATGACACCAGGATTAGATCCAGTGACTTTGACACCAGGATTAGATGCATTGACGCTGACACCAAGATCCATGACGTTGACATCAGGATTAGATTCAGTGCGATGACACCAGGATTAGATCCAGAAACTTTGACACCAGGATTAGATCCAGGGACGTTTATTCCACAATTAGATCCAGTGAATCTGACACCAGGATTAGATCCAGGGACGTTGACAGCAGGAATAGATCCAGGGACGTTGACACAAGGATTAGATCCAGGGACATTGACACGAGGATTAGATCCAGGGACATTGAAACGAGGATTAGATCCACTGATGTTGACACCAGGATTAGGTCCAGGGACGTTGACACCAGGATTTGATCCAGGGACGTTGACACTAGGATAAGATCCAGTGACGTTTCACCAGGATTAGATCCAGGGACCATTACACCAGGATTAGATCCAGGAACTTTGACACCAGGATTAGATCCAGGGACGTTGACACCAGGAGTAGGTCAAGGGATGTTGACACCAGGATTAGATCCAGGGACGTTGACACCAGGATTAGATCCAGGGATGTTGACACCAGGATTAGATCCAGGGACATTGACACCAGGATTAGATCCAGAGACAATGACACCAGGAATAGATCCAGGGGCGCTGACACCAGGATTAGATCCAATGGCGCTGACACTAGGATTAGATCCAGTGACGTTGACACCAGGATTAGAAACAGTGACGCTGACACCAGGATAAGATCCAATGACGTTGACACCAGGATTAGATCCAGGGACCATGACACCAGGATTAGATCCAGTGATGTTGACACCAGGATTAGATCCAGTGACGCTGACACCAGGATCAGAACCATTACGTTGAAACCAGGATTAGATACAGTGACGATAACACCAAGATTAGATCCAGGGAAATTGACACCAGGATTAGATCCAGAGACGTTGACACCAGGATTAGATCCAGAAACGTGACACCAGGTCAGATCCAGGGACGTTGAACCAGGATTAGATCCAGTAACGTTGACAACAGGATTAGATCCACGGACGTTGATAACAGCATCAGATCCTGTGATGTTGACACCAGGATTAGATACAGTTTCGTTGACATCAGGATTAATCCAGGGACGTTGACACCAGAATTAGATCCAGGGACGTTGACACCAGGATGAGATCCAGGGACGTTGACACCAGGATTACATCCATTGACGTTGACACCAGGATTAGATCCAGTGACGCTGACACCAGGATTAGATCCAGGGACGTTGAAACCAGGATCAGATGCAGGGAGGTTGAGACCAGAATCAGATCCAGGGACGTTATCCTCAGGATCAGATCCAGGGACTTTGAAACAAGGATTAGATCCAGTGACGCTGACACCAGGATTAGATCCAGGGATGTTGAAACCAGGATCAGATCCAGGGACATTGACACCAGGATCAGATCCAGGGACTTTGACATCAGGATCAGATCTAGTGACGCTGACACCAGGATCAGATCCAGTGACGCTGAAACCAGGATCAGATCCAGAGATGTTGATACCAGGTTTAGATCCAGTGACGTTGACACCAGGATTAGATCCAGGGACGTTGACACCAGGATTAGATCCAGGGACCATGACACCAGGATTAGATCCAGGGTAGTTGACACCAGGATTAGATACAGGGACGTTGAAACCAGGATTAGATCCAGAGAACTTGACACCAGGATTAGATCAAGGGACGTTGACACCAGGATTAGATACAGTGATGTTGACACCAGGATTAGATCCTGTGACGCTGACACCAGGATTAGATCCAGTGACGCTGACACCAGGATTAGATCCAGTGATGTTGACACCAGGATTAGATCCTGGGATATTGACACCAGGATTAGATCCAGGGATGGTGACACTAGGATAAGATCCAGTGACGTTGACACAAGGATTAGATCCAGAGACGCTGATCCCAGGATTAGATCCAGTGACGTTGACACCAGGATTAGATCCAGGGACGTTGACACCAGGATTAGATCCAGGGACGTGACACCAGGATAAGATCCAATGACGTTGACACCAGAATTAGATCCAGGGACCTTGACACCAGAATTAGATCCAGGGACGTGACACCAGGATAAGATCCAATGATGTTGACACCAGAATTAGATCCAGGGACCATGACACCAGGATTAGATCCAGGGAAGTTGACACCAGGATTAGATCCATGGACGTTGACACCAGGATTAGATCCACTGACGCAGACACCAGGATTAGATCCAGGGACGTTGACACCAGGATTAGATCCAGGGACGTTGACACCAGGATTAGATCCAGGGACGTGACACCAGGATAAGATCCAATGACGTTGACACCAGAATTAGATCCAGGGACCTTGACACCAGAATTAGATCCAGGGACGTGACACCAGGATAAGATCCAATGACGTTGACACCAGAATTAGATCCAAGGACCATGACACCAGGATTAGATCCAGGGAAGTTGACACCAGGATTAGATCCATGGACGTTGACACCAGGATTAGATCCATTGACGCTGACACCAGGATTAGATCCAGTGACGCTGATACCAGGATTAGATCCAGGGATGTTGACACCAGGATTAGATCCAGTGATGCTGACACCCAGATTAGATCCAGGGACGTTGACACCAGGATTAGTTCCAGGGTCGTTGACACCAGGATTAGATCCAGTGATGTTGACACCAGGATTAGATCCTGGGACATTGACACCAGGATTAGATCCAGGGACATTCATACCAGTATTAGATCCATTGATGTTGACACCAGGATTAGATCCAGGGACCTTGACACCAGAATTAGATCCAGGGACGTGACACCAGGATAAGATCCAATGACGTTGACAGCAGAATTAGATCCAGGGAACATGAAACTAGGATTAGATCCAGGGACATTCATACCAGTATTAGATCCATTGACGTTGACACCAGGATTAGATCCAGTGACGCTGACTCCAGGATTACATCCAGGGACGTTGAAACCAGGATCAAATTCAGGGACGTTGACACCAGGATCAGATCCAGGGACGTTGACACCAGGATCAGATCCAGTGACGCTGACACCAGGATCAGATCCAGGGACGTTGACCTCAGGATCAGATCCAGGGACGTTGAAACAAAAATTAGATCCAGTGACGCTGACACCAGGATCAGATCCAGTGACGCTGACACCAGGATCAGATCCAGAGATGTTGATACCAGGTTTAGATCCAGGGACGTTGATACCAGGATTAGAAACAGGGACGTTGACACCAGGATTAGATCCAGTGACGTTGATACCAGGATTAGATCATGGACGTTGACACCAGGATTAGAATCATGGACGTTGACTCCAGAATTAGAGCAGCGACTTTGACAACATGATTAGATCCAGTGACGCTGACACTAGGATCAGATCCAGGGACGTTGACACCAGGATTAGATCCAGTGACATTGACACGAGGATTAGATACAGAGACTTTGACACCTGGATTAGATCCAGCGACGTTGACACCCGGATTAGATCCAGTTACTTGTCACCAGGATTAGATCAAGAGACCTTGACACCAGGATTAGATCCAGAGACCTTGACACCAGGATTTCATCCAGGGACGTTGACCCCAATATTAAATCCAGGGACATTGACACCAGGTTTAGATCCAGTGACGCTGACACCAGGATTAGATCCAGGGACGTTGACACCAAGATTAGATCCATTGACATTGAAACCAGGATTAGATCCAGTGATGTTGACACCAGGATTAGATCCAGGGACGTTGACACCAGGATTTGATCCTGGGACGTTAACACCAAGATATGATCCAGTGACGTTGACACCAGGATTAGATCCAGGGACGTTGACACCAGGATTAGATCCTGGGACGATGACACCAGGATTAGATCCAGGGACATTGACACCAGGGTTAGATCCAGGGACAATGACACCAGGAATAGTTCCAGGGACGCTGACACCAGGATTAGATCCAGTGGCGCTGACACTAGGATCAGATCCAGTGACATTGACACCAGGATTAGATCCAGTGTCGCTGACGACAGGATAAGATCCAATGACGTTGACACCAGGATTAGATCCAGGGACCATGACCCCAGGATTAGATCCAGTGATGTTGACACCAGGATTAGATCCAGTGACGCTGACACCAGGATCAGATCCATGACGTTGACACCAGGATTAGTACCAGTGACGATGACACCAAGATTAGATCCAGGGAAATTGACACCAGGATTAGATCCAGAGACGTTGACACCAGGATTAGATCCAGGGACGTGACACCAGGTCAGATTCAGGGACGTTGAACCAGGATTAAATCCAGTGACGTTGACAACAGGATTAGATTTAGGGACGTTGATAACAGGATTAGATCCAGTGATGTTGACACCAGGATTAGATCCAGTTTCGTTAACATCAGGATTAATCCAGGGACGTTGACACCAGGATGAGATCCAGGGACGTTGACACCAGGATTAGATCCAGGGACGTTGACATCAGGATGAGATCCAGGGACGTTGACACCAGAATTACATCCATTGACGTTGACACCAGGATTAGATCCAGTGACGCTGACACCAGGATTAGATCCAAGGACGTTGAAACCAGGATCAGATCCAGGGAGGTTGAGACCAGAATCAGATCCAGGGACGTTGACACCAGGGTTAGATCCAGAGATGCTGACACCAGGATTAGATCCAAGGACGTTGACACCATCATTAGGTCCAGTGACGCTGACACCAGGATTAGATCTAGGGACGTTGACACCAGGATAAGATCCAGTGACGTTGACACCAGGATTAGATCCAGGGACCATGACACCAGGATTAGATCCAGTAACTTTGACACCAGGATTAGATTCAGTGACGCTGACACCAAGATCAGATCCATACGTTGACACCAGGGTTAGATTCAGTGCGATGACACCAGGATTAGATCCAGTGACGCTGACACCAGGATCAGATCCAGTGACGTTGACACAAGGATTAGATCCAGAGACGCTGATCCCAGGATTAGATCCAGTGACGGTGACACCAGGATTAGATCCAGTGATGCTGACACCAGGATTAGATCCAGGGACGTTCAAACCAGGATCAGATCCAGGGACGTTGACACCAGGATCAGATCCAAGGACGTTGACACCAGGATCAGATCCAGTGACGCTGCCACCAGGTTCAGATCCAGGGACGTTGTAACCAGGATTAGATCCAGTGACATTGACACCAGGATTAGATCCAGTGACGTTGTCACAAGGATTAGAATCAGGGACGTCGACTCCAGAATTAGATCCACTGACTTTGACACCAGGATTATATCCAGTGACGCTGTCACTAGGATCAAATCCAGGGACGTTGACACCAAGATTAGATCCAGTGACGTTGACAAGAGGATTAGATCCCGGGTTTGTTGTCACAAGGATTAGACCAAGTGACGTGACACCAGGATTAGATCCAGGGACATTGACTCCAGGATTAGATCCAGGGACGTTGACAACAGGATTAAAACCAGGGACGTTGACACTAGGATTAGATCCAGGGACCTTGACACCAGGATTAGATCCAGTTTCATTGACACCAGGATCAGATCTAGTGACGTTGACACAAGGATTAGATCCAGAGACGCTGATCCCATGATTAGATCCAGTGACGTTGACACCAGAATTAGATCCAGGGACGTTGACACCAGGATTAGATCCAGGGACGTGACACCAGGATAAGATCCAATAACGTTGACACCATAATTAGATCCAGGGACCTTGACACCAGAATTAGATCCAGGGACGTGACACCAGGATAAGATCCAACAACGTTGACACCAGAATTAGATCCAGGGACCATGACACCAGGATTAGATCCAGGGAAGTTGACACCAGGATTAGATCCATGGACGTTGACACCAGGATTAGATCCATTGATGCTGACACCAGGGTTAGATCCAGTGAGGCTGACACCAGGATTAGATCCAGGGATGTTGACACCAGGATTAGATCCAGTGACGCTGACACCCAGATTAGATCCAGGGACGTTGACACCAGGATTAGTTCCAGGGTCGTTGACACCAGGATTAGATCCAGTGATGTTGACACCAGGATTAGATCCTGCGACATTCATACCAGTATTAGATCCATTGATGTTGACACCAGGATTAGATCCAGTGACGCTGACACCAGGATTACATCCAGGGACGTTGACACCAGGATCAGATCCAGGGACGTTGACACCAGGATCAGATCCAGTGACGCTGACACCAGGATCAGATCCAGGGACGTTGACACCAGGATTAGATCCAGTGATGTGGACACCAGGACTAGATCCAGGGACGTTGACACCAGGATTAGATCCAGTGACGCTGACACCAGGATTAGATCCAGGGAGGTTGACACCAGGATTAGATCCAGGGACGTTGACACCAGGATAAGATTCAGTGACGTTGACACCAGGATTATATCCAGGGACCATGACACCAGGATTAGATCCAGGGTCGTTGACACCAGGATTAGATACAGGGACGTTGACACCAGGATTAGATCCAGAGACCTTGACACCAGGATTAGATCAAGGGACGTTGACACCAGGATTAGATACAGTGATGTTGACACCAGGATTAGATCCAGGGGCCTTAACACCAGGATTAGATCCAGTGATGTTGAAACCAGGATTAGATCCTGGGATATTGACACCAGGATTAGATCCAGGGATGGTGACACTAGGATAAGATCCAGTGACGTTGACTGCAGGAATAGATCCAGGGACCATGACACCAGGATTAGAAACAGGGAGGTTGACACCAGGATTAGATCCAGTGATGCTGACAACAGGATTAGATCAAGGGACGTTGACAGCAGAATTAGATCCAGGGACCATGAAACCAGGATTAGATCCAGGGACATTCATACCAGTATTAGATCCATTGACGTTGACACCAGGATTAGATCCAGTGACGCTGACACCAGGATTACATCTAGGGACGTTGAAACCCGGATCAAATTCAGGGACGTTGACACCAGGATCAGATCCAGGGACGTTGACACCAGGATCAGATCCAGTGACGCTGACACCAGGATCAGATCCAGGGACGTTGACACCAGGATTAGATCCAGGGACGTTGACACCAGGATTAGATCCAGGGACATTGACACCAGGATTAGATCCAGGGACAATGACACCAGGTATAGATCCAGGGACGCTAACACCATGATTAGATCCAGTGGCGCTGACACTAGGATGAGATCCATTACGTTGAAACCAGGATAAGATCCAGTGACGCTGACACCAGGATAAGATCCAATGACGTTGACACCAGGATTAGATCCAGGGACCGTGACACCAGGATTAGATCCAGTGATGTTGACACCAGGATTAGTTCCAGTGACGCTGACACCAGGAACAGATCCATTACGTTGAAACCAGGATCAGATCCAGTGACGTTGACACCAGGATTAGATCCAGGGACGTTGACCTCAGGATCAGATCCAGGGACTTTGAAACAAAAATTAGATCTAGTGACGCTGACACCAGGATTAGATCCAGGGATGTTGAAACCAGGATCAGATCCAGGGACGTTGACACCAGGATCAGATCCAGGGTCTTTGACTTCAGGATCAGATCCAGTGACGCTGACACCAGGATCAGATCCAGTGACGCTGACACCAGGATCAGATCCAGAGATGTTGATACCAGGTTTAGATCCAGTGACGTTGACACCAGGATTAGATCCAGGGACGTTGACACCAGGATTAGATCCAGTGACGTTGATACCAGGATTAGATCATGGACGTTGACACCAGGATTAGAATCATGGACGTTGACTCCAGAATTAGAGCAGCGACTTTGACACCATGATTAGATCCAGTGACGCTGACACTAGGATCAGATCCAGGGACGTTGACACCAGGATTAGATCCAGTGACATTGACACCAGGATTAGATACAGAGACTTTGACACCAGGATTAGATCCAGCGACGTTGACACCCGGATTAGATCCAGGGACTTGACACCAGGATTAGATCCAGAGACCTTGACACCAGGATTAGATCCAGAGACCTTGACACCAGGATTTCATCCAGGGACGTTGACCCCAATATTAAATCCAGTGACGCTGACACCAGGTTCAGATCCAGGGATGTTGACACCAGGATTAGATCCAGGGACGTTGACACCAAGATTAGATCTATTGACATTGAAACCAGGATTAGATCCAGTGATGTTGACACCAGGATTAGATCCAGGGACGTTGACACCAGGATTTGATCCTGGGACGTTAACACCAGGATATGATCCAGTGACGTTGACACCAGGATTAGATCCAGGGACGTTGACACCAGGATTAGATCCAGGGACGTTGACACCAGGATTTGATCCAGGGACATTGACACCAGGATTAGATCCAGTGACGTTGATACCAGGATTAGATCATGGACGTTGACACCAGGATTAGAATCATGGACGTTGACTCCAGAATTAGAGCAGCGACTTTGACAACATGATTAGATCCAGTGACGCTGACACTAGGATCAGATCCAGGGACGTTGACACCAGGATTAGATCCAGTGACATTGACACGAGGATTAGATACAGAGACTTTGACACCTGGATTAGATCCAGCGACGTTGACACCCGGATTAGATCCAGTTACTTGTCACCAGGATTAGATCCAGAGACCTTGACACCAGGATTAGATCCAGAGACCTTGACACCAGGATTTCATCCAGGGACGTTGACCCCAATATTAAATACAGGGACATTGACACCAGGTTTAGATCCAGTGACGCTGACACCAGGATTAGATCCAGGGACGTTGACACCAAGATTAGATCCATTGACATTGAAACCAGGATTAGATCCAGTGATGTTGACACCAGGATTAGATCCAGGGACGTTGACACCAGGATTTGATCCTGGGACGTTAACACCAAGATATGATCCAGTGACGTTGACACCAGGATTAGATCCAGGGACGTTGACACCAGGATTAGATCCTGGGACGATGACACCAGGATTAGATCCAGGGACATTGACACCAGGGTTAGATCCAGGGACAATGACACCAGGAATAGTTCCAGGGACGCTGACACCAGGATTAGATCCAGTGGCGCTGACACTAGGATCAGATCCAGTGACATTGACACCAGGATTAGATCCAGTGTCGCTGACGCCAGGATAAGATCCAATGACGTTGACACCAGGATTAGATCCAGGGACCATGACCCCAGGATTAGATCCAGTGATGTTGACACCAGGATTAGATCCAGTGACGCTGACACCAGGATCAGATCCATGATGTTGACACCAGGATTAGTACCAGTGACGATGACACCAAGATTAGATCCAGGGAAATTGACACCAGGATTAGATCCAGAGACGTTGACACCAGGATTAGATCCAGGGACGTGACACCAGGTCAGATTCAGGGACGTTGAACCAGGATTAAATCCAGTGACGTTGACAACAGGATTAGATTTATGGACGTTGATAACAGGATTAGATCCAGTGATGTTGACACCAGGATTAGATCCAGTTTCGTTAACATCAGGATTAATCCAGGGACGTTGACACCAGGATGAGATCCAGGGACGTTGACACCAGGATTAGATCCAGGGACGTTGACATCAGGATGAGATCCAGGGACGTTGACACCAGAATTACATCCATTGACGTTGACACCAGGATTAGATCCAGTGACGCTGACACCAGGATTAGATCCAAGGACGTTGGAACCAGGATCAGATCCAGGGAGGTTGAGACCAGAATCAGATCCAGGGACGTTGACACCAGGGTTAGATCCAGAGATGCTGACACCAGGATTAGATCCAAGGACGTTGACACCATCATTAGGTCCAGTGACGCTGACACCAGGATTAGATCTAGGGACGTTGACACCAGGATAAGATCCAGTGACGTTGACACCAGGATTAGATCCAGGGACCATGACACCAGGATTAGATCCAGTGACTTTGACACCAGGATTAGATTCAGTGACGCTGACACCAAGATCAGATCCATACGTTGACACCAGGGTTAGATTCAATGCGATGACACCAGGATTAGATCCAGTGACGCTGACACCAGGATCAGATCCAGTGACGTTGACACAAGGATTAGATCCAGAGACGCTGATCCCAGGATTAGATCCAGTGACGGTGACACCAGGATTAGATCCAGTGATGCTGACACCAGGATTAGATCCAGGGACGTTCAAACCAGGATCAGATCCAGGGACGTTGACACCAGGATCAGATCCAAGGACGTTGACACCAGGATCAGATCCAGTGACGCTGCCACCAGGTTCAGATCCAGGGACGTTGTAACCAGGATTAGATCCAGTGACATTGACACCAGGATTAGATCCAGTGACGTTGTCACAAGGATTAGAATCAGGGACGTCGACTCCAGAATTAGATCCACTGACTTTGACACCAGGATTATATCCAGTGACGCTGTCACTAGGATCAAATCCAGGGACGTTGACACCAAGATTAGATCCAGTGACGTTGACAAGAGGATTAGATCCCGGGTTCGTTGACACAAGGATTAGACCAAGTGACGTGACACCAGGATTAGATCCAGGGACATTGACTCCAGGATTAGATCCAGGGACGTTGACAACAGGATTAAAACCAGGGACGTTGACACTAGGATTAGATCCAGGGACCTTGACACCAGGATTAGATCCAGTTTCATTGACACCAGGATCAGATCTAGTGACGTTGACACAAGGATTAGATCCAGAGACGCTGATCCCATGATTAGATCCAGTGACGTTGACACCAGAATTAGATCCAGGGACGTTGACACCAGGATTAGATCCAGGGACGTGACACCAGGATAAGATCCAATGACGTTGACACCATAATTAGATCCAGGGACCTTGACACCAGAATTAGATCCAGGGACGTGACACCAGGATAAGATCCAACAACGTTGACACCAGAATTAGATCCAGGGACCATGACACCAGGATTAGATCCAGGGAAGTTGACACCAGGATTAGATCCATGGACGTTGACACCAGGATTAGATCCATTGACGCTGACACCAGGATTAGATCCAGTGAGGCTGACACCAGGATTAGATCCAGGGATGTTGACACCAGGATTAGATCCAGTGACGCTGACACCCAGATTAGATCCAGGGACGTTGACACCAGGATTAGTTCCAGGGTCGTTGACACCAGGATTAGATCCAGTGATGTTGACACCAGGATTAGATCCTGCGACATTCATACCAGTATTAGATCCATTGATGTTGACACCAGGATTAGATCCAGTGACGCTGACACCAGGATTACATCCAGGGACGTTGACACCAGGATCAGATCCAGGGACGTTGACACCAGGATCAGATCCAGTGACGCTGACACCAGGATCAGATCCAGGGACTTGACACCAGGATTAGATCCAGAGACCTTGACACCAGGATTAGATCCAGAGACCTTGACACCAGGATTTCATCCAGGGACGTTGACCCCAATATTAAATCCAGTGACGCTGACACCAGGTTCAGATCCAGGGATGTTGACACCAGGATTAGATCCAGGGACGTTGACACCAAGATTAGATCCATTGACATTGAAACCAGGATTAGATCCAGTGATGTTGACACCAGGATTAGATCCAGGGACGTTGACACCAGGATTTGATCCTGGGACGTTAACACCAGGATATGATCCAGTGACGTTGACACCAGGATTAGATCCAGGGACGTTGACACCAGGATTAGATCCAGGGACGTTGACACCAGGATTTGATCCAGGGACATTGACACCAGGGTTAGATCCAGGGACAATGACACCAGGAATAGTTCCAGGGACGCTGACACCAGGATTAGATCCAGTGGCACTTACACTAGGATTAGATCCAGTGACATTGACACCAGGATTAGATCCAGTGACGCTGACGCCAGGATCAGATCCAATGACGTTGACACCAGGATTAGATCCAGGGACCATGACCCCAGGATTAGATCCAGTGATGTTGACACCAGGATTAGATCCAGTGACGCTGACACCAGGATCTGATCCATGACGTTGACACCAGGATTAGTACCAGTGACGATGACACCAAGATTAGATCCAGGGAAATTGACACCAGGATTAGATCCAGAGACGTTGACACCAGGATTAGATCCAGGGACGTGACACCAGGTCAGATTCAGGGACGTTGAACCAGGATTAAATCCAGTGACGTTGACAACAGGATTAGATTTAGGGACGTTGATAACAGGATTAGATCCAGTTATGTTGACACCAGGATTAGATCCAGTTTCGTTGACATCAGGATTAATCCAGGGACGTTGACACCAGGATGAGATCCAGTGACGTTGATACCAGGATTAGATCCAGGGACGTTGACATCAGGATGAGATCCAGGGATGTTGACACCAGAATTACATCCAGTGACGTTGACTCCAGGATTAGATGCAGTGACGCTGACACCAGGATTAGATCCAAGGACGTTGAAACCAGGATCAGATCCAGGGAGGTTGAGACCAGAATCAGATCCAGGGACGTTGACACCAGGGTTAGATCCAGGGACGCTGACACCAGGATTAGATCCAGTGAGGCTGACACCAGGATTAGATCCAATGACATTGACACCAGGATTAGATCCAGTGGTGTTGACACCAGGATTAGATCCAGTGACGTTGACACCAGGATTAGATCCAGAATTCTGACACCAGGATTAGACCCAAGGACGTTGACACCATGATTAGGTCCAGTGACGCTGACACCAGGATTAGATCTAGGGACATTGACACCAGGATTAGATCCAGTGATGTGGACACCAGGACTAGATCCAGGGACGTTGACACCAGGATTAGATCCAGTGACGCTGACACCAGGATTAGATCCAGGGAGGTTGACACCAGGATTAGATCCAGGGACGTTGACACCAGGATAAGATTCAGTGACGTTGACACCAGGATTATATCCAGGGACCATGACACCAGGATTAGATCCTGGGTCGTTGACACCAGGATTAGATACAGGGACGTTGACACCAGGATTAGATCCAGAGACCTTGACACCAGGATTAGATCAAGGGACGTTGACACCAGGATTAGATACAGTGATGTTGACACCAGGATTAGATCCAGGGGCCTTAACACCAGGATTAGATCCAGTGATGTTGAAACCAGGATTAGATCCTGGGATATTGACACCAGGATTAGATCCAGGGATGGTGACACTAGGATAAGATCCAGTGACGTTGACTGCAGGAATAGATCCAGGGACCATGACACCAGGATTAGAAACAGGGAGGTTGACACCAGGATTAGATCCAGTGATGCTGACAACAGGATTAGATCAAGGGACGTTGACAGCAGAATTAGATCCAGGGACCATGAAACCAGGATTAGATCCAGGGACATTCATACCAGTATTAGATCCATTGACGTTGACACCAGGATTAGATCCAGTGACGCTGACACCAGGATTACATCTAGGGACGTTGAAACCCGGATCAAATTCAGGGACGTTGACACCAGGATCAGATCCAGGGACGTTGACACCAGGATCAGATCCAGTGACGCTGACACCAGGATCAGATCCAGGGACGTTGACACCAGGATTAGATCCAGGGACGTTGACACCAGGATTAGATCCAGGGACATTGACACCAGGATTAGATCCAGGGACAATGACACCAGGTATAGATCCAGGGACGCTAACACCATGATTAGATCCAGTGGCGCTGACACTAGGATGAGATCCATTACGTTGAAACCAGGATAAGATCCAGTGACGCTGACACCAGGATAAGATCCAATGACGTTGACAACAGGATTAGATCCAGGGACCGTGACACCAGGATTAGATCCAGTGATGTTGACACCAGGATTAGTTCCAGTGACGCTGACACCAGGAACAGATCCATTACGTTGAAACCAGGATCAGATCCAGGGAGGTTGAGACCAGAATCAGATCCAGGGACGTTGACCTCAGGATCAGATCCAGGGACTTTGAAACAAAAATTAGATCTAGTGACGCTGACACCAGGATTAGATCCAGGGATGTTGAAACCAGGATCAGATCCAGGGACGTTGACACCAGGATCAGATCCAGGGTCTTTGACTTCAGGATCAGATCCAGTGACGCTGACACCAGGATCAGATCCAGTGACGCTGACACCAGGATCAGATCCAGAGATGTTGATAGCAGGTTTAGATCCAGTGACGTTGACACCAGGATTAGATCCAGGGACGTTGACACCAGGATTAGATCCAGTGACGTTGATACCAGGATTAGATCATGGACGTTGACACCAGGATTAGAATCATGGACGTTGACTCCAGAATTAGAGCAGCGACTTTGACACCATGATTAGATCCAGTGACGCTGACACTAGGATCAGATCCAGGGACGTTGACACCAGGATTAGATCCAGTGACATTGACACCAGGATTAGATACAGAGACTTTGACACCAGGATTAGATCCAGCGACGTTGACACCCGGATTAGATCCAGGGACTTGACACCAGGATTAGATCCAGAGACCTTGACACCAGGATTAGATCCAGAGACCTTGACACCAGGATTTCATCCAGGGACGTTGACCCCAATATTAAATCCAGTGACGCTGACACCAGGTTCAGATCCAGGGATGTTGACACCAGGATTAGATCCAGGGACGTTGACACCAAGATTAGATCCATTGACATTGAAACCAGGATTAGATCCAGTGATGTTGACACCAGGATTAGATCCAGGGACGTTGACACCAGGATTTGATCCTGGGACGTTAACACCAGGATATGATCCAGTGACGTTGACACCAGGATTAGATCCAGGGACGTTGACACCAGGATTAGATCCAGGGACGTTGACACCAGGATTTGATCCAGGGACATTGACACCAGGGTTAGATCCAGGGACAATGACACCAGGAATAGTTCCAGGGACGCTGACACCAGGATTAGATCCAGTGGCACTGACACTAGGATTAGATCCAGTGACATTGACACCAGGATTAGATCCAGTGACGCTGACGCCAGGATCAGATCCAATGACGTTGACACCAGGATTAGATCCAGGGACCATGACCCCAGGATTAGATCCAGTGATGTTGACACCAGGTTTAGATCCAGTGACGCTGACACCAGGATCTGATCCATGACGTTGACACCAGGATTAGTACCAGTGACGATGACACCAAGATTAGATCCAGGGAAATTGACACCAGGATTAGATCCAGAGACGTTGACACCAGGATTAGATCCAGGGACGTGACACCAGGTAAGATTCAGGGACGTTGAACCAGGATTAAATCCAGTGACGTTGACAACAGGATTAGATTTAGGGACGTTGATAACAGGATTAGATCCAGTTATGTTGACACCAGGATTAGATCCAGTTTCGTTGACATCAGGATTAATCCAGGGACGTTGACACCAGGATGAGATCCAGTGACGTTGACACCAGGATTAGATCCAGGGACGTTGACATCAGGATGAGATCCAGGGACGTTGACACCAGAATTACATCCATTGACGTTGACTCCAGGATTAGATGCAGTGACGCTGACACCAGGATTAGATCCAAGGACGTTGAAACCAGGATCAGATCCAGGGAGGTTGAGACCAGAATCAGATCCAGTGACGTTGACACCAGGGTTAGATCCAGGGACGCTGACACCAGGATTAGATCCAGTGAGGCTGACACCAGGATTAGATCCAATGACATTGACACCAGGATTAGATCCAGTGGCGTTGACACCAGGATTAGATCCAGTGACGTTGACACCAGGATTAGATCCAGAATTCTGACACCAGGATTAGACCCAAGGACGTTGACACCATGATTAGGTCCAGTGACGCTGACACCAGGATTAGATCTAGGGACATTGACACCAGGATAAGATCCAGTGACGTTGACACCAGGATTAGATCCAGGGACCATGACACCAGGATTAGATCCAGTGACTTTGACACCAGGATTAGATCCATTGACGCTGAAACCAAGATCAGATCCATGACGTTGACACCAGGATTAGATTCAGTGCGATGACACCAGGATTAGATCCAGAAACTTTGACACCAGGATTAGATCCAGGGACGTTGATTCCACGATTAGATCCAGTGACGCTGACACCAGGATTAGAGCCAGGGACGTTGACAGCAGGATTAGATCCAGGGACGTTGACACCAGGATTAGATCCAGGGACATTGACACGAGGATTAGATGCAGGGACATTGATACCAGGATTAGATCCAGTGATGTAGACACCAGAATTAGATCCTGGGACATTGACACCAGGATTAGATCCAGGGACGTTGACACCTGGATTAGATCTAGTGATGTTGTCACCAGGATTAGATCCAGGGACGTTGACACCAGGATTTGATCCAGGGACGTTGACACTAGTATAAGATCTAGTGACGTTGACTCCAGGATTAAATCCAGGGACCATGACACCAGGATTAGATCCAGGGACATTGACACCAGGATTAGATCCAGTGATGTTGACAACAGGATTAGATCAAGGGACGTTGACACCAGAATTATATCCAGGGACCATGAAACCAGGATTAGATCCAGGGACATTTATACCAGTATTAGATCCATTGAAGATGACACCAGGATTAGATCCAGTGACGCTGGCACGAGGATAAAATCCAGGGACGTTGAAACCAGGATCAAATCCAGGGACGTTGACACCAGGATCAGATCCAGGGATGTTGACACCAGGATCAGATCCAGTGAGGCTGACACCAGGATCAGATCCAGGGACGTTGACACCAGAATTAGATCCAGTGACGCTGACACCAGGACTAGATCCAGGGACGTTGACACCAGGATTAGATCCAGGGACATTGACAACAGGATTAGATCCAGTGACGCTGACACCAGGATCAGATCCAGGGACGTTGTAACCAGAATTAGCTCCAGTGACATTGACACCAGGATTAGATCCAGGGACGATGACCCAGAATTAGATCCAATGTCGTTGACACAAGGATTAGAATCAGGGACGTCGACTCCAGAATTAGATACACTGACTTTGACATCAGCATTATATCCAGTGACGCTGACACTAGGATCAAATCCAGGGACGTTGAAACCAGGATTAGATCCAGTGACGTTGACACGAGAATTAGATCCTGGGACGTTGACACAAGGATTACACCCTGGAACGTGGCACCAGGATTATATCCAGGGACATTGACTCCAGGATTAGATCCAGGGACGTTGACAACAGGATTAGTACCAGGGACTTGACACCAGGATTAGATCCAGGGACCTTGACACCAGGATTAGATCCAGGGACATTGCCTCCAGGATTAGATCCAGTGACCTTTGACACCAGGATTAGATCCAGGGACGTTGCCTCCAGGATTAGATCCAGTGACGTTTGACACCAGGATTAGATCCAGGGACGTTGACAACAGGATTAGTACCAGGGACTTGACACCAGGATTAGATCCAGGGACCTTGACACCAGGATTTGATCCAGGGACATTGCCTCCAGGATTAGATCCAGTGACCTTTGACACCAGGATTAGATCCAGGGACGTTGCCTCCAGGATTAGATCCAGTGACGTTTGACACCAGGATTAGATCCAGTGAAGCTGACACCAGGATTAGATCCAGGGACGTTGACACCAGGATTAGATCCAGTGACGTTGACACCAGGATTTTATCCATTGACGCTGACACCAGGATTAGATCCAGTGACGCTGACACCAGGATTAAATCCAGTGACATTGACACCAGGATTAGATCCAGGGACGTTGACACCAGAATTAGAGCCAGGGACGTTGACACCAGTATCAGATCCAGTGACGTTGACACCATGATTATATCCAGGGACGTTGAAACCAGGATTAGATACAGTGACGTTGAGACCAGGATTTGATCCAGTGATTGTGATACCAGGAATAGATCCAGGGAGGTTGACACCAGGTTTAGATCCAGTGACATGGACAACAGAATTAGATCCAAGGTTGTTGATACCAGGATTAGATCCAGAGACGTTGACACCAGGATTAGATCCAGTATCGTTGACACCAGGATTAGATTCTGGGACTGTGACACCAGGATTATATCAAGTGACGCCTACACCAGGATTAGATCCAGTGACGTTGACACAAGGATTAGATCCAGAGACGCTGACACCAGGATTAGATCCAGTGACGTTTGACACCAGGATTAGATCCAGTGAAGCTGACACCAGGATTAGATCCAGGGACGTTGACACCAGGATTAGATGCAGAACGCTGACACCAGGATTAGATCCAGGGACGTTGACACCAGAATAGATACAGGGACGTTGACACCAGGATCAGATCCAGTGACGTTGACACCAGGTTTAGATCTAGGGACCATGACACCAGGATTAGATCCAGTGACATTGACACCAGGATTATATCCAGTGACACTGATACCAGGATCAGATCCAGGGACGTTGACACCAAGATTAGATCCAGGGAAGTTGACACCAGGATTAGATCCATGGACCTGACTCCAGGATTAGATCAATGGACGTTGACAGCAGGATTAGAACCAGGGACATTGACACCAGGATTAGATCCAGGGACGTTGACACCAGGATTAGATCCAGTGAAGTTGACACCAGGATTAGATCCTGGGACGTTGCCTCCAGGATTAGATCCAGTGACGTTGACACCAGGATTAGATCCGGGGCGTTGACACCAGGATTATATCCAGGGACGTTGACACCAAGATTAGATCCATTGAAGTTGACACCAGGATTAGATCAAGTGACGCTGACAGCAGGATTAGATCCATTGAAGTTGACACCAGGATTAGATACAGGGACGCTGACACCAGTATTAAATCCAGGGACGTTGACACCATGATTAGATCCAGTGACGCTGACAACAGGATCAGATCCAGGGACGTTGACACCAGGATTAGATCCAGGGACGTTGACACCAGGATAAGATCCAGTGACGTTGACACCAGGATTAGATCCAGGGACCATAACACCAGGATTATATCCAGTAACGTTGACACCAGGATTAGATCCAGTGACGTTGACACCAGGATTAGATCCAGAGACGTTTACACCAGGATTAGATCCAGAACCTTGACACAAGGATTAGATCCAGGGACGTTGACCCTAGGATTAAATCCAGGGATGTTGACACCAGGATTAGACCCAGTGACGTTGACACCAGGAATAGATCCAGGGACGTGGAAACCAGGATCAGATCCAGGGACATTGACCTCAGGATCAGATCCAGGGACTTTGACACAAGTATTAGATCCAGGGATGCTGACACCAGGATTAGAACCAGGGATGTTGAAACCAGGATCAGATCCAGGGACATTGACACCAGGGTCAGATCCAGGGACTTTGACACAAGGATCAGATCCAGTGACGCTGACACCAGGATTAGTTCCAGGGACCATGACACCAGGATTAGATCCAGGGACGTTGACACCAGGATTAGATCCAGGGACATTGACACAAGGATTAGATCCAGTGATGCTGACAACAGGATTAGATCCAGGGTCGTTGACACCAGGACGTTGACAACAGGATTAGATCCAGTCAAGTTGACACCAGGATTAGATCCAGGGACGTTGCCTCCAGGATTAGATCCAGTGACGTTGACAATAGGATTAGATCCGGGGCGTTGACACCAGGATTATTTCCAGGGATGTTGACACCAAGATTAGATCCATTGAAGTTGACACCAGAATTAGATCAAGTGACTCTGACACCAGGATTAGATCCATTGAAGTTGACACCAGGATTAGATCGAGGGACGCTGACACCAGGATTAGATCCAGGGATGTTGAAACCATGATTAGATCCAGTGATGCTGACACCAGGATTAGATCCAGGGACGTTGACACCAGGATTAGATCCAGGGACGTTGAAACCAGGATAAGATCCAGTGACGTTGACACCAGGATTAGATCCAGGGACCATAACACCAGGATAATATCCAGTAACGTTGACACCAGGATTAGATCCAGTGACGTTGACACCAGGATTCGATCCAGAGACGTTGATACCAGGATTAGATCCAGAGACCTTGACACCAGGATTAGATCCAGGGACGTTGACCCTAGGATTAAATCCAGGGATGTTGACACCAGGATTAGACCCAGTGACATTGACACGAGGATTAGATCCAGTGACGCTGACACCAGGATTAGATCCAGGGACGTTGACACCAGGATTATATCCAGTGATGTTGACACCAGGATTAGATCCAGTGACGTTGACACCAGGATTAGATCCAGGGATGTTGACACCTGGATTAGATCCAGTGACTTTGACACCTGGATTAGATCCAGTGACGTTGACACCAGGATTAGAGCCAGGGACGTTGACACCAGGATTTTAATAAGGGACGTTGACACTAGGAAAAGATCCAGTGACGTTGTCACCAGGATTAGATCCAGGGACCATGACACCAGGATTAAATCCAGGGTCGTTGACACCAGGATTAGATCCAGGGACGTTGACACCAGGATTAGATCCAGAGACCTTGACACCAGGATTAGATCCAGGGACGTTGACCCCAGGATTAAATATAGGGACGTTGCCACCAGAATTAGATCGAGTGATGTTGACACCAGGATTAGATCCATTGACGCTGACACCCGGATTAGATCCAGGGACGTTGAATCAAGGATTAGATCCAGGGACGTTGACACCAGGATTTGATCCAGTGATGTTGACCAGGATTAGATCCTGGGTCATTGACACCAGGATTAGATCCAGGAACGTTGACACCTGGATTAGATCTAGTGATGTTGACACCAGGATTAGATACAGGGACGTTGACACCAGGATTTGATCCAGGTATGTTGATACTAGGATAAGATCCAGTGACGTTGACTCCAGGATTGGATTCAGGGACCATGACACCAGGATTAGATCCAGGGACGTTGACACCAGGATTAGATCCAGTGATGCTGACAAGAGGATTAGATCAAAGGACGTTGACACCAGAATTAGATCCAAGGACCATGACACCAGGATTAGATCCAGGGACATTGATACCAGTATTAGATCCATTGATGATGACACCAGGATTAGATCCAGTGACGCTGACACCAGGATTACATCCAGGGACGTTGACACAAGGATCAGATCCAGGGACGTTGACACCAGGATCAGATACAGTGACGCTGACACCAGGATCAAATCCAGGGATTTTGACACCAGGATACGATCCAGTGACGTTGACACCAGGATTAGATCCAGGGACCATGACACCAGGATTATATCCAGTAACGTTGACACCAGGATTAGATCCAGTGACGTTGACACCAGGATTAGATCCAGAGACGTTGACACCAGGAGTAGATCCAGTGATTTTGACACCTGGATTAGATCCAGGGATGTTGATCCTAGGATTAAATCCAGGGACGTTGACACCAGGATTAGATCCAGTGACGTTGACACCAGGATTATATCCAGTGACGTTGACACCAGGATTAGATCCAGGGACGTTGACACCAGGATTAGATCCAAGGATGTTGACACCAGGATTAGATCCAGTGACATTGACACCAGGATTAGATCCAGGGACGTTGACACCTGGATTAGATCCAGTGACGTTGACACCATGATTAGATCCAGGTACGTTGACACCACGATTAGATCCAGGGACGTTGACTCCAGGATAAGATCCAGTGACGTTGACAGCAAGAATATATCCAGTGACGTTGACACCAGGATTAGGTCCAGGGACGTTGACACCAGGATTAGATCCAGTGACGTTGACACCAGGATTAGACCCAGAGACGTTGACACCAGGATTAGATCCAGAACCTTGACACAAGGATTAGATCCAGGGACGTTGACCCTAGGATTAAATCCAGGGATGTTGACACCAGGATTAGACCCAGTGACGTTGACACCAGGAATAGATCCAGGGACGTGGAAACCAGGGTCAGATCCGGGGACGTTGACCTCAGGATCAGATCCAGGGACTTTGACACAAGTATTAGATCCAGTGATGCTGACACCAGGATTAGATCCAGGGACATTGATACCAGGATTAGATCCAGTGACGTTGATACCATGATTAGATCCAGGGACCTTGACACCAGGCTTAGAATCGGGGATGTTGACTCCAGAATTAGATCCAGTGACTTTGACACCATGATTAGATCCAGTAATGCTGACAGTATGATCAAATCTAGGGACGTTGACACCAGGAATAGATCCAGTGACTTTGACACGAGGATTAAATCCCGGGACGTTGACACAAGGATTAGACCCAGGGACGTGGCACCAGGATCAGATCCAGGGACATTGACACCAGGGTCAGATCCAGGGACTTTGACACAAGGATCAGATCCAGTGACGCTGACACCAGGATTAGTTCCAGGGACCATGACACCAGGATTAGATCCAGGGACGTTGACCCCAGGATTAAATATAGGGACGTTGCCACCAGAATTAGATCGAGTGATGTTGACACCAGGATTAGATCCATTGACGCTGACACCCGGATTAGATCCAGGGACGTTGAAACCAGGATTAGATCCAGGGACGTTGACACCAGGATTTGATCCAGTGATGTTGACCAGGATTAGATCCTGGGACATTGACACCAGGATTAGATCCAGGAACGTTGACACCTGGATTAGATCTAGTGATGTTGACACCAGGATTAGATACAGGGACGTGGACACCAGGTTTGATCCAGGTACGTTGACACTAGGATAAGATCCAGTGACGTTGACTCCAGGATTGGATTCAGGGACCATGACACCAGGATTAGATCCAGGGACGTTGACACCAGGATTTGATCCAGTGATGCTGACAAGAGGATTAGATCAAAGGACGTTGACACCAGAATTAGATCCAGGGACCATGACACCAGGATTAGATCCAGGGACATTCATACCAGTATTAGATCCATTGATGTTGACACCAGGATTAGATCCAGTGACGCTGACACCAGGATTACAGCCAGGGACGTTGACACCAGGATCAGAACCAGGGACGTTGACACCAGGATCAGATCCAGTGAAGCTGACACCAGGATCAGATCCAGGGATGTTGACACCAGGATAAGATCCAGTGATGCTGACACCAGGACTAGATCCAGGGACGTTGACACCAGGATTAGATCCAGGGACGTTGACACCAGGATACGATCCAGTGACGTTGACACCAGGATTAGATCCAGTGACGTTGACACCATGATTAGATCCAGGTACGTTGACACCAGGATTAGATCCAGGGACGTTGACTCCAGGATTATATCTAGGGACGTTGACAGCAGGAATATATCCAGTGACGTTGACACCAGGATTAGGTCCAGGGACGTTGACAAAAGGATTATATCCAGGGACGTTGACACCAGGATCAGATACAGGGACTTTGACACCAGGATTAGATCCAGTGACGCTGACACCAGGATTAGATCCAGGGACATTGAATCCAGGATCAGATCCTGGGACATTGACACCAGGATCAGATACAGGGACTTTGACACCAGGATCAGATCCAGTGACGTTGACACCAGGATTAGATCCAGGGACATTGATACCAGGATTAGATCCAGTGACGTTGATACCATGATTAGATCCAGGGACCTTGACACCAGGCTTAGAATCGGGGATGTTGACTCCAGAATTAGATCCAGTGACTTTGACACCATGATTAGATCCAGTAATGCTGACAGTATGATCAAATCTAGGGACGTTGACACCAGGAATAGATCCAGTGACTTTGACACGAGGATTAAATCCCGGGACGTTGACACAAGGATTAGACCCAGGGACGTGGCACCAGGAGTAGATCCAGGGACATTGACTCCAGGATTAGATCCAGGGACGTTGACAACAGGATTAGTACCAGGGACGTTGACTCCAGGATTAGATCCAGGGACCTTGACACCAGGATTAGATCCAGGGACGTTGCCTCCAGGATTAGATCCAGTGACGTTTGACACCAGGATTAGATCCAGGGACGTTGCCTCCAGGATTAGATCCAGTGACGATTGACACCAGGATTAGATCCAGGGACGTTGACACCAGGATTTTATCCATTGATGCTGACACCAGGATTAGATCCAGTGACGCTGACACCAGGATTAGATCCAGTGACATTGACACCAGGATTAGATCCAGGGATGTTGACACCAGGATTAGAGCCAGGGACGTTGACACCAGTATCAGATCCAGTGACGTTGACACCAGGATTAGATCCAGGGACGTTGAAACAAATATTAGATCCAGTGACGTTGAGACCAGGATTTGATCCAGTGATGGTGATACCAGGAATAGATCCAGGGAGGTTGACACCAGAATTTGATTCAGTGACGTGGACAACAGGATTAGATCCAGGGACGTTGATACCAGGATTAGATCCAGGGACGTTGACACCAAGATTAGATCCAGTATCGTTGACACCAGTATTAGATTCTGGGACGGTGACACCAGGATTATATCAAGTGACGCCTACACCAGGATTAGATACAGTGACTTTGACACAAGGATTAGATCCAGAGACGCTGACACCAGGATTAGATCCAGTGACGTTTGACACCAGGATTAGATCGAGTGAAGCTGACACCAGGATTAGATCCAGCGACGTTGACACCAGGATTAGATCCAGAACGCTGACACCAGGATTAGATTCAGGGACGTTGACACCAGAATAGATACAGTGACGTTGACACCAGGATCAGATCCAGTGAAGCTGACACCAGGATTAGATCCAGGTATCATAACACCAGGATTAGATCCAGGGACGTTGACACCAGGATTTGATCCAGGGACATTGCCTCCAGGATTAGATCCAGGGACGTTGACACCAGGATTAGATCCAGGGACGTTGACACCAGGATTAGATCTAGGAGTTTGACACCAGGATTAGATCTAGTGACGTTGAATCCAGGATTAGATCCATTGACGTTTACACCAGGATTAGATTCAGGGACGTTGAAACCAGGATTATATCCAGGGACGTTGACACCAGGATTAGATCCAGTGATGATGATACCATGATTAGATCGAGAGACGTTGACACCAGGATTAAATCCAGTTTCGTTGACACCAGGATTAGATCCAGGGACGTTGACACCAGGATCAGATCCAATGATGTTGACACCATGATTAGATCCAGTGACGCTGACACAAGGATAAGATCCAGTGACGTTGAAACCAGGATCAGATCCAGGGACGTTGACACCAGGATCAGATCAGGGACGTTGACACCAGGATCATATCCAATGACGCTTACACCAGAATCAGATCCAGGGACGTTGAAACCAGGATTAGATCCAGTGATGTTGACACCAGGATTAGATCCAGGGACATTGACACCAGGATCAGATCCAAAGACGTTGACACCAGGATCAGATCCAGTGACGCTGACACCAGGATCAGATCCAGGAACGTTGAAACCACGATTAGATCCAGTGTCATTGACACCAGGATTAGATCCTGGGACGAAGACAACAGGATTAGATCCAGTGACGTTGATACCAGGATTAGGTCCCGGGACGTTGACACCAGGATTAGACCCAGGGACGTGGCAACAAGATTAGATCCAGTTACGTTGACTCCAGGATTAGATCCAGGGACGTTGACAGCAGGATTAGAACCAGGGACATTGACACCAGGATTAGATCCAGTGATGTTGAAACAGGATTAGATCCAGGGACGTTGACACCAGAATTAGATCCAGGGATGTTGACACCAGATTTAGATCCAGGGACTTTGACACGAAGAATAGATCCAGGGACGTTGACACCAAGATTAGATCCAGGGACGTTGACACCAGAATTAGAATTAGGGATGTTTACACCAGGATTAGATCCAGAGAGGTTGACACCAGGATTAGATCCAGGGACGTTGACACCAATATTAGATCCAGGGACGTTGACACCAGGATTAGATCCAAGGACGTTGACACCAGGATTAGATCCAGAGACCTTGGACCAGGATTAGATCCAGGGACGTTGAACCCAGAATTAAATCCAGGAACGATGACACCAGGATTAGATCCAGTGATGTTGACACCAGGATTAGATCCAGTGACGCTGACACCAGGAATAGATCCAGGGACTTGACACCAGGATTAGATCCAGGGACTTGACCACAGAATTAAATCCAGGAACAATGACACCAGGATTAGATCCAGTCTGTTGACACCAAAATTAGATCCAGGGACATTGACACCAGGATTAGATCCAGGCACGTTGACACCAGGATTAGATCCAGGGACATTGACACCAGGATTAGATCCAGGGACGTTGTAACCAGGATTAGATCCAGGGACGTTGAACCAGGATTAGATCCGTAGACGTTGACAACAGGGTTAGATCCAGGTGCGTTGATAGCAGGATTAGATCCAGTGATGTTGACACCAGGATTAGATCCAGTTTCGTTTACACCGGGATTAATCCACGGACGTTGACACCAGGATTAGACCAGGGACGCTGACACCAGGATCAGATCCATGAGGTTTCACCAGGATTAGATCCAGTGACGATGACACCAGGATTAGATCCAGGGACGTTGAAACTCGGATTAGATCAAGGGACGTGACACCAGGATCAGATCCAGTGACGTTGACACCATGATCAGATCCAGGGACTTTGAAACCAGGATTAGATCCAGGGACGTTGTACCAGGATTAGATCCAGTGACCTTGACAACAGGATTAGATCCAGGGGCGTTGACACCAGGATTAGATCCAGGGACGTTGACACCAGGATTAGATCCAGGGACGTTGACACCAAATTAGATCCAGTGACGATGACACCAGGATTAGATCCAGGGACGTTGAAACCAGTATCAGATCCCGGGACGTTGACACCAGGATCAGACCAGTGACGTTGACACCAGGATTAGATCCAAGGACGTTGAAACAAGGATTAGATCCAGTGACGTTGACACCAGCATTAGAATCAGGGACGTTGACTCCAGAATTAGATCCAGTGACTTTGACACCAGGATTAGCTCCAGTGACGTTGAACCAGGATTAGATCCAGTGATTTGACACTAGGATCAGATCCAGGGACTTTGAAACCAGGATTAGATCCAGGGACGTTGAAGCAGGATTAGATCCAGTGACGTTGACAACAGCATTAGATCCAGGGTCGTTGATACCAGGATTAGATCCAGGGATGTTGACACCAGTATTACATCCAGTTTCGTTGACACCAGAATTAATCCAGGGACGCTGACACCAGGATTCGATCCAAGGACGTTGACACCAGGATTAGATCCAGGGACGTGGACACCAGGATTAGATCCAATGACGTTGACACCAGGATTAGATACAGGGACGTTGAAACCAGGATTAGATCCAGGGACGTTGACACCAGGATTAGATCCAGTGACGTTGACAACAGGATTAGATCCAGGGACGTTGACACCAGGATTAGATCCAGGGACGTTGACACCAGGATTAGATCCAGTGACACTGACACCAGGATCAGATCCTTGACGTTTACACTAGGATTAGATCCAGTGACGATGTCACCAAGATTAGATCCAGGGACGTTGACACCAGGATTAGATCCAGGGACGTTGAAACCAGGATTATCTCCAGGGACGTTGAACCAGGATTAGCTCCAGTGATGTTGACAACAGGGTTAGATCCAGGTGCATTGATAGCAGGATTAGATCCAGTGATGTTGAAACCAGGATTAGATCCAGTTTCGTTTTCACCGGGATTAATCCACGGACGTTGACACCAGGATTAGATCCAGGGACGCTGACACCAGGATCAGATCCATGACATTGACACCAGGATCAGATCCAGTTACGATGACACCAGGATTAGATCCAGGGACTTTGACACCAGGATTAGATCCAGGGTCGTTGACTCCAAGATTAGATCCTGGGACTTTGACACCAGGATTAGATCCAGTTTCGTTGACACCAGGATTAATCCAGGGACGTTGACACCAGGATTAGATCCAGGGACGTTGAACCAGGATTAGATCCAGTGACGTTGACAACAGGATTAGAACCAGGGTCGTTGATACCAGGATTAGTTCCAGGGATGTTGACACCAGGATTAGATCCAGTTTCGTTGACACCAGGATTAATTCAGGGACGTTGATACCAGGATTAGATCCAGGGACGTTGACAACAGGATTAGATCCAGAGACTTTGACACCAGGATTAGATCCAGTGACGCTGACACCAGGATTATTTTCAGTGACGTTGACACCATGATTAGATCCAGTTTCGTTGACACCAGGATTAGATCGATTGACGTTGACACCAGGATTAGATCTAGTGACGCTGACACCAGGATTAGATCCAGGGTCGTTGAAACTAGTATCAGATCCAGGGACGTTGACACCAGGATCAGATCCAGTGACGTAGACACCAGGATCAGATCCAGGAACGTTGAAACCAGGATTAGATCCAGGGACGTTGAAACAGGATTAGATCCAGTGACGTTGAAAACAAGATTAGATCCAGGGACGTTGATACCGGGATTAGAACCAGGGATGTTGACACCAGGATCATATCCAGTTTCATTGACACCAGGATTAATCCAGGGACGTTGACACCAGGATTAGATACAGGGACGTTGAAACTAGGAATAGATCCAGGGACGTTGAAACCAGGATCAGATCCAGGGACGTTGACACCAGAGTTAGATCCCGGGACGCTGACACCAGGATTAGATCCAGGGACGCTCACACCAGGATTAGATTCAATGACGTTGACACCAGGATTAGATCCAGTGGCGCTGACACCAGGATTAGATCCAGTGACGCTGACACCAGTATTAGATCCAGTGATGTTGACAACAGTATTAGATCCAGGGATGATGATACCAGGATTAGAACGAGGGACGTGGACACCAGGATTAGATCCAGTTTCGATAACACCACAATAAGATGCAGGTACGTTGACACCAGGATCAGATCCAGGGTCGTTGACACCAGGATTAGATCCAGTGACGCTGACACCAGGATCAGATCCTTGACGTTTACACTAGGATTAGATCCAGTGACGATGTCACCAAGATTAGATCCAGGGACGTTGACACCAGGATTAGATCCAGAGACGTTGAAACCTGGATTAGATCCAGGGACGTTGAACCAGGATTAGATCCAGTGATGTTGACAACAGGGTTAGATCCAGGTGCGTTGATAGCAGGATTAGATCCAGTGATGTTGAAACCAGGATTAGATCCAGTTTCGTTTACACCGGGATTAATCCACAGACGTTGACACCAGGATTAGATACAGGGACGTTGAAACCAGGATTAGATCCAGGGACGTTGACACCAGGATTAGATCCAGTGACGTTGACAACAGGATTAGATCCAGGGACGTTGACATCAGGATTAGATCCAGGGCCGTTGACACCAGGATCAGATCCAGTGACGTTGACACCAGAATCAGATGCAGGGACTTTGAAACCAGGATTAGATCCAGGGACGTTGAAGCAGGATTAGATCCAGTGACGTTGACAACAGGATTAGATACAGGGTCGTTGATACCAGGATTAGATCCAGGGATGTTGACACCAGGATTAGATCCAGTTTCGTTGACAACCGGATTAATCCAGGGACATTGACATCAGGATTAGATCCAAGGACGTTGACACCAGGATTAGATCCAGGGACGTGGACACCAGGATTATATCCAGTGACGATGACACCAGGATTAGATCCAGGGACCTTGAAACTCGGATTAGATCAAGGGACGTGACACCAGTATCAGATCCAGTGACGTTGCAACCATGATCAGATCCAGGGATTTTGAAACCAGGATTAGATCCAGGGACGTTGTACCAGGATTAGATCCAGTGACCTTGACAACAGGATTAGATCCAGGGGCGTTGACACCAGGATTAGATCCAGGGACGTTGACACCAGGATTAGATCCAGGGACGTTGACACCAGGATTAGATCCAGTGACGATGACACCAGGATTAGATCCAGGGACGTTGAAACCAGTATCAGATCCCGGGACGTTGACACCAGGATCAGACCAGTGACGTTGACACCAGGATTAGATCCAAGGACGTTGAAACAAGGATTAGATCCAGTGACGTTGACACCAGCATTAGAATCAGGGACGTTGACTCCAGAATTAGATCCAGTGACTTTGACACCAGGATTAGATCCAGGGACGTTGAACCAGGATTAGATCCAGTGATTTGACACCAGGATCAGATCCAGGGACTTTGAAACCCGGATTAGATCCAGTGACGTTGACAACAGGATTAGATCCAGGGTCGTTGATACCAGGATTAGATCCAGGGATGTTGACACCAGGATTAGATCCAGTTTCGTTGACACCAGGATTAATCCAGGGACGTTGACACCAGGATTCGATCCAAGGACGTTGACACCAGGATTAGATCCAGGGACGTGGACACCAGGATTAGATCCAGTGACGCTGACACCAGGATTATTTCCAGTGACGTTGACACCATGATTAGATCCGGTTTCGTTGACACCAGGATTAGATCCATTGACGTTGACACCAGGATTAAATCCAGTGACACTGACACCAGGATCAGATCCAGGGACGTTGATACCAGTATCAGATCCAGGGACGTTGACCCCAGGATCAGATCCAGTGACTTTGACACCAGGATTAGGTCCAGGGACGTTGAAACCAGGATTAGATCCAGGGATGTTGACACCTGGATTAGATCCAGGGATGCTGACACCAGGATCAGATCCATGACGTTGACAAGAGGATTAGATCCAGTGACGATGACACCAGGATTAGATCCAGGGACTTTGACACCATGATTAGATGAAGGGACGTTGACTCCAAGATTAGATCCTGGGACGTTGTCACCAGGATTAGATCCAGGGACGTTGACACCAGGATTAGATATAGGGTCGTTGACACCAGGATAAGATCCAGTGACGTTGACACCAGGATAAGATCCAGCGACGTTGACAACAGGATTAGATCCAGGGACGTTGACACCAGGATTAGATCCAGGGACGTTGACACCAGGATTAGATCCAGTGATGTTGACACCAGGATTAGATCCAGGGAAGTTGACACCAGGATTAGATCCATTGACGTTGACAACAGGATTAGATCTAGGATCGTTGATACCAGGATTAGATCCAGGGATGTTGACACCAGGTTTAGATCCAGTTTCGTTGACACCAGGATTAATCCAGGGACGTTGACACCAGGATTTGATCCAGGGACGTTGACACCAGGATTAGATCCAGAGACGTTGACACCAGGATTAGATCCAGTGACGCTGACACCAGGATTATTTCCAGTGACGTTGACACCATTATTAGATCCAGTTTCGTTGACACCAGAATTAGATCCATTGACGTTGACACCAGGATTAGATCCAGTGACCCTGACACCAGGATCAGATCCAGGGACGTTGATACCAGTATCAGATCCAGGGACGTTGACACAAGGATCAGATCCAGTGACGTTGACACCAGGATTAGATCCAAGGACGTTGAAACAAGGATTAGATCCAGGGACGTTGATACCAGGATTAGATCCAGGGATGTTGACAACTGGATTAGATCCAGGGACGCTGACACCAGGATCAGATCCATGACGTTGACACCAGGATTAGATCCAATGACAATGACACCAGGATTAGATCCATGGACTTTGACACCATGATTAGATGAAGGGACGTTGACTCCAAGATTAGATCCTGGGACGTTGACCCCAGGATTAGATCCAGGGATGTTGACACCAGGATTAGATATAGGGACGTTGACACCAGGATAAGATCCAGCGACGTTGACACCAGGATAAGATCCAGGGACGTTGACACCAGGATTAGATCCAGGGACGTTGACACCAGGATTAGATCTAGGGACGTTTACACCAGGATTAGATCCAGAGACGTTGACACCAGGATTAGATCCAGGGACGTTGACACCAAGATTAGATCCAGGGACGTTGACACCAGGATTAGATCCAGGGACGTTGACACCAGGATTAGAGCCAGAGACCTTGAACCAGGATTAGATCCAGGGACGTTGACCCCAGAATTAAATCCCGGAACGATGACACCAGGATTAGATCCAGTGATGTTGACACCAGGATTAGATCCAGTGACGGTGACACAAGGATTAGATCCAGGGACTTGACACCAGGATTAGATCCAGGGACTTGACCCCAGAATTAAATCCAGGAACGAAGACACCAGGATTAGATCCAGTGATGTTGACACCAGGATTAGATCCAGTGACGCTGACACCAGGATTAGATCCAGGGACTTGACACCAGGATTAGATCCAGGGACGTTGACACCAGGATTAGATCCAGGGACGTTGACACCAGGATTACACCAGGGACATTGACATCAGGATTAGATCCAGGGACGTTGACATCTGGATTAGATCCAGTGATGTTGACACCAGGATTTGATCCAGGGACGTTGACACCAAAATAAGATCCAGTGACGTTGACAACAGGATTAGATCCAGGGAACATTACACCAGGATTAGATCCAGGGACGTAGACACCAGGACGTTGACACCATGAATAGATCCAGGGAAGTTGACACCAGGATTAGAAACAGGCACGTTGCCTCCAGGATTAGATCCAGTGACATTGACACCAGGATTAGATCCTGGGACGTTTATCCCAGGATTAGATCCAGGGACGTTGACACCAGGGTTAGATATATTGAAGTTGACACCAGGATTAGATCCAGTGACGCTGACACCAGGATTATTTCCAGTGACATTGACACCATGATTAGATCCAGTGACGCTGACACCAGGATTAGATCCAGGGACGTTGACACCAGGATTAGATCCAGGGAAGTTGACACCAGGATACGATCCAGTGATGTTGAACCAGGATTTGATCCAGGGACGTTGAAACAAGGATTAGATCCAGGGACGTGACACCAGGATTAGATCCAGGGACGTTGATACCAGTGTCAGATCCGGTGACGTTGACAACAGGATCAGATCCAGGGACGTTGAAACCAGGATTAGATCCAGGGACGTTGAAAACAGGATTAGATCCAGTGACGTTGAAAACAAGATAAGATCCAGGGACGTTGATACCAGGATTAGATCCAGGGATGTTGACACCAGGATTAATCCAGGGACGTTGACACCAGGATTAGAAACAGTGACTCTGACACCAGGATTAGATCCAGGGACGTTGAACCCAGGATCAGATCCAGGGAGGTTGACAGAGGATCAGATCCAGGGACGTTGACACCAGAGTTAGATCCAGGGATGCTGACACCAGGATTAGATCCAGTGATGCTCACACCAGGATTAGATCCAATGACGTTGACACCAGGATTAGGTCCAGTGGCGCTGACACCAGGATTAGATCCAGTGACGTTGACACCAGGATTAGATCCAGGGACGTTGACACCAGGATCAGATCCAGTCACATTGACACCAGGATCAGATCCAGGGACGTTGAATCCAGGATTAGATCCAGGGACGTTGAACCAGGATTAGAACCACTGACGTTGACAACAGGATTAGATCCAGGGTCGTTGATACCAGTATTAGATCCAGGGATGTTGACACCAGGATTAGATCCAGTTTCGTTGACACCAGGATTAATCCAGGGAAATTGACACCAGGATTAGATCCAGGGACGTTGACACCAGGATTAGATCCAGAGACGTTGACACCAGGATTAGATCCAGTGACGCTGACACCAGGATTATTTCCAGTGACGTTGACACCATGATTAGATCCAGTTTCGTTGACACCAGGATTAGATCCATTGACGTTGACACCAGGATTAGATCCAGTGACGCTGACACCAGGATTAGATCCAGGGACGTTGAAACTAGTATAAGATCCAGGGAGGTTGACACCAGGATCAGATCCAGTGACGTTGACACCAGGATTAGATCCAGGAAGGTTGAACCAGGATTAGATCCAGTGACGTTGACAACAGGGTTAGATCCAGGTGCGTTGATAGCAGGATTAGATCCAGGGATGTTGACACCAGGATTAGATCCAGGGACTTTGACACCAGGATCAGATCCAGTGACGTTGACACCAGGATCAGATCCAGGGACGTTGTAACCAGGATTAGATCCAGGGAGGTTGAACCAGGATTAGATCCAGTGAGGTTGACACCAGGATTAGATCCAGGGACGTTGACACCAGGATTAGATCCAGTGACATTTATACCATGATTAGATCCAGCGACGGTGATACCAGGATTTGAATCAAGGACTTTGATTCCAGAATTAGATCCAGTGACTTTGACACCATGATTAGTTCTAGTGACGCTGACACTAGGATCAGATCCAGGAACGTTGACACCAGGATTAGATCCAGTGACGTTGACACCAGGATTAGATCCAGGGACGTTGACAGCAGGATTAGATCCAGCGACGTTGGCACCAGGATAAAATCCAGTGACGTTGACACCAGGATTAGATCCAGGGACATTGACATCAGGATTAGATCCAGGGACATTGACACCAGGATTAGATCCAGTGATGTTGAAACAGGATTAGATCCAGGGACGTTGACACCAGAATTAGATCCAGGGATGTTGACACCAGTTTTAGATCCAGGGACTTTGACATGAAGAATAGATCCAGGGACGTTGACACCAAGATTAGATCCAGGGACGTTGACACCAGAATTAGAATTAGGGACGTTTACACCAGGATTAGATCCAGAGACGTTGACACCAGGATTAGATCCAGGGACGTTGACACCAAGATTAGATCCAGGGACGTTGACACCAGGATTAGATCCAAGGACGTTGACACCAGGATTAGATCCAGAGACCTTGGACCAGGATTAGATCCAGGGACGTTGAACCCAGAATTAAATCCAGGAACGATGACACCAGGATTAGATCCAGTGATGTTGACACCAGGATTAGATCCAGTGACGCTGACACCAGGAATAGATCCAGGGACTTGACACCAGGATTAGATCCAGGGACTTGACCACAGAATTAAATCCAGGAACAATGACACCAGGATTAGATCCAGTCTGTTGACACCAAAATTAGATCCAGGGACATTGACACCAGGATTAGATCCAGGCACGTTGACACCAGGATTAGATCCAGGGACATTGACACCAGGATTAGATCCAGGGACGTTGTAACCAGGATTAGATCCAGGGACGTTGTAACCAGGATTAGATCCAGGGACGTTGAACCAGGATTAGATCCGTAGACGTTGACAACAGGGTTAGATCCAGGTGCGTTGATAGCAGGATTAGATCCAGTGATGTTGACACCAGGATTAGATCCAGTTTCGTTTACACCGGGATTAATCCACGGACGTTGACACCAGGATTAGACCAGGGACGCTGACACCAGGATCAGATCCATGAGGTTTCACCAGGATTAGATCCAGTGACGATGACACCAGGATTAGATCCAGGGACGTTGAAACTCGGATTAGATCAAGGGACGTGACACCAGGATCAGATCCAGTGACGTTGACACCATGATCAGATCCAGGGACTTTGAAACCAGGATTAGATCCAGGGACGTTGTACCAGGATTAGATCAAGTGACCTTGACAACAGGATTAGATCCAGGGGCGTTGACACCAGGATTAGATCCAGGGACGTTGACACCAGGATTAGATCCAGGGACGTTGACACCAGGATTAGATCCAGTGACGATGACACCAGGATTAGATCCAGGGACGTTGAAACCAGTATCAGATTCCGGGACGTTGACACCAGGATCAGACCAGTGACGTTGACACCAGGATTAGATCCAAGGACGTTGAAACAAGGATTAGATCCAGTGACGTTGACACCAGCATTAGAATCAGGGACGTTGACTCCAGAATTAGATCCAGTGACTTTGACACCAGGATTAGCTCCAGTGACGTTGAACCAGGAATAGATCCAGTGATTTGACACTAGGATCAGATCCAGGGACTTTGAAACCAGGATTAGATCCAGGGACGTTGAAGCAGGATTAGATCCAGTGACGTTGACAACAGGATTAGGTCCAGGGTCGTTGATACCAGGATTAGATCCAGGGATGTTGACACCAGTATTAGATCCAGTTTCGTTGACACCAGAATCAATCCAGGGACGCTGACACCAGGATTCGATCCAAGGACGTTGACACCAGGATTAGATCCAGTGACGCTGACACCAGGAATAGATCCAGGGACTTGACACCAGGATTAGATCCAGGGACTTGACCACAGAATTAAATCCAGGAACAATGACACCAGGATTAGATCCAGTCTGTTGACACCAAAATTAGATCCAGGGACATTGACACCAGGATTAGATCCAGGCACGTTGACACCAGGATTAGATCCAGGGACATTGACACCAGGATTAGATCCAGGGACGTTGTAACCAGGATTAGATCCAGGGACGTTGAACCAGGATTAGATCCGTAGACGTTGACAACAGGGTTAGATCCAGGTGCGTTGATAGCAGGATTAGATCCAGTGATGTTGACACCAGGATTAGATCCAGTTTCGTTTACACCGGGATTAATCCACGGACGTTGACACCAGGATTAGACCAGGGACGCAGACACCAGGATCAGATCCATGAGGTTTCACCAGGATTAGATCCAGTGACGATGACACCAGGATTAGATCCAGGGACGTTGAAACTCGGATTAGATCAAGGGACGTGACACCAGGATCAGATCCAGTGACGTTGACACCATGATCAGATCCAGGGACTTTGAAACCAGGATTAGATCCAGGGACGTTGTACCAGGATTAGATCCAGTGACCTTGACAACAGGATTAGATCCAGGGGCGTTGACACCAGGATCAGATCCAGGGACTTTGAAACCAGGATTAGATCCAGGGACGTTGTACCAGGATTAGATCCAGTGACCTTGACAACAGGATTAGATCCAGGGGCGTTGACACCAGGATTAGATCCAGTGACGATGACACCAGGATTAGATCCAGGGACGTTGAAAACCAGGATTAGATCCAGTGACGATGACACCAGGATTAGATCCAAGGACGTTGAAACAAGGATTAGATCCAGTGACGTTGACACCAGCATTAGAATCAGGGACGTTGACTCCAGAAATAGATCCAGTGACTTTGACACCAGGATTAGCTCCAGTGACGTTGAACCAGGATTAGATCCAGTGATTTGACACTAGGATCAGATCCAGGGACTTTGAAACCAGGATTAGATCCAGGGACGTTGAAGCAGGATTAGATCCAGTGACGTTGACAACAGGATTAGGTCCAGGGTCGTTGATACCAGGATTAGATCCAGGGATGTTGACACCAGTATTAGATCCAGTTTCGTTGACACCAGAATTAATCCAGGGACGCTGACACCAGGATTCGATCCAAGGACGTTGACACCAGGATTAGATCCAGGGACGTGGACACCAGGATTCGATCCAATGACGTTGACACCAGGATTAGATACAGGGACGTTGAAACCAGGATTAGATCCAGGGACGTTGACACCAGGATTAGATCCAGTGACGTTGACAACAGGATTAGATCCAGGGACGTTGACACCAGGATTAGATCCAGGGATGTTGACACCAGGATTAGATCCAGTGACACTGACACCAGGATCAGATCCTTGACGTTTACACTAGGATTAGATCCAGTGACGATTTCACCAAGATTAGATCCAGGGACGTTGACACCAGGATTAGATCCAGGGACGTTGAAACCAGGATTATCTCCAGGGACGTTGAACCAGGATTAGATCCAGTGATGTTGAGAACAGGGTTAGATCCAGGTGCGTTGATAGCAGGATTAGATCCAGTGATGTTGAAACCAGGATTAGATCCAGTTTCGTTTTCACCGGGATTAATCCACGGACGTTGACACCAGGATTAGATCCAGGGACGCTGACACCAGGATCAGATCCATGACATTGACACCAGGATCAGATCCAGTTACGATGACACCAGAATTAGATCCAGGGACTTTGACACCAGGATTAGATCCAGGGTCGTTGACTCCAAGATTAGATCCTGGGACTTTGACACCAGGATTAGGTCCAGTTTCGTTGACACCAGGATTAATCCAGGGACGTTGACACCAGGACTAGATCCAGGGACGTTGAACCAGGATTAGATCCAGTGACGTTGACAACAGGATTAGATCCAGTGACGCTGACACCAGGATTATTTTCAGTGACGTTGACACCATGATTAGATCCAGTTTCGTTGACACCAGGATTAGATCGATTGACGTTGACACCAGGATTAGATCTAGTGACGTTGACACCAGGATTAGATCTAGTGACGTTGACACCAGGATTAGATCCAGGGTCGTTGAAACTAGTATCAGACCCAGGGACGTTGACACCAGGATCAGATCCAGTGACGTTGACACCAGGATCAGATCCAGGAACGTTGAAACCAGGATTAGATCCAGGGACGTTGAAACAGGATTAGATCCAGTGACGTTGAAAACAAGATTAGATCCAGGGACGTTGATACCGGGATTAGAACCAGGGATGTTGACACCAGGATTATATCCAGTTTCATTGACACCAGGATTAATCCAGGGACGTTGACACCAGGATTAGATACAGTGACGTTGACACCAGGATTAGATCCAGGGACGTTGAAACCAGGAATAGATCCAGGGACGTTGAAACCAGGATCAGATCCAGGGACGTTGACACCAGAGTTACATCCCGGGACGCTGACACCAGGATTAGATCCAGGGACGCTCACACCAGGATTAGATCCAATGACGTTGACACCAGGATTAGATCCAGTGGCGCTGACACCAGGATTAGATCCAGTGACGCTGACACCAGTATTAGATCCAGTGACGTTGACAACAGTATTAGATCCAGGGATGATGATACCAGGATTAGAACGAGGGACGTGGACACCAGGATTAGATCCAGTTTCGATAACACCACAATAAGATGCAGGTACGTTGACACCAGGATCAGATCCAGGGTCGTTGACACCAGGATTAGATCCAGTGACGCTGACACCAGGATCAGATCCTTGACGTTTACACTAGGATTAGATCCAGTGACGATGTCACCAATATTAGATCCAGGGACGTTGACACCAGGATTAGATCCAGAGACGTTGAAACCAGGATTAGATCCAGGGACGTTGAACCAGGATTAGATCCAGTGATGTTGACAACAGGGTTAGATCCAGGTGCGTTGATAGCAGGATTAGATCCAGTGATGTTGACACCAGGATTAGATCCAGTTTCGTTTACACCGGGATTAATCCACAGATGTTGACACCAGGATTAGATACAGGGACGTTGAAACCAGGATTAGATCCAGGGACGTTGACACCAGGATTAGATCCAGTGACGTTGACAACAGGATTAGATCCAGGGACGTTGAAGCATGATTAGATCCAGTGACGTTGACAACAGGATTAGATTAGGGTCCTTGATACCAGGATTAGATCCAGGGATGTTGACACCAGGATTAGATCCAGTTTCGTTGACAACCGGATTAATCCAGGGACATTGACATCAGGATTAGATCCAAGGACGTTGACACCAGGATTAGATCCAGGGACATGGACACCAGGATTATATCCAGTGACGATGACACCAGGATTAGATCCAGGGACGTTGAAACTCCGATTAGATCAAGGGACGTGACACCAGGATCAGATCCAGTGACGTTGACACCATGATCAGATCCAGGGACTTTGAAACCAGGATTAGATCCAGGGACGTTGTACCAGGATTAGATCCAGTGACCTTGACAACAGGATTAGATCCAGGGGCGTTGACACCAGGATTAGATCCAGGGACGTTGAAACCAGGATTAGATCCAGGGACGTTGACACCAGGATTAGATCCAGTGACGATGACACCAGGATTAGATCCAGGGACGTTGAAACCAGTATCAGATCCCGGGACGTTGACACCAGGATCAGACCAGTGACGTTGACACCAGGATTAGATCCAAGGACGTTGCAACAAGGATTAGATCCAGTGACGTTGACACCAGCATTAGAATCAGGGACGTTGACTCCAGAATTAGATCCAGTGACTTTGACACCAGGATTAGATCCAGTGACGTTGAACCAGGATTAGATCCAGTGATTTGACACCAGGATCAGATCCAGGGACTTTGAAACCCGGATTAGATCCAGGGACGTTGAAGCAGGATTAGATCCAGTGACGTTGACAACAGGATTAGATCCAGGGTCGTTGATACCAGGATTAGATCCAGGGATGTTGACACCAGGATTAGATCCAGTTTCGTTGACACCAGGATTAATCCAGGGACGTTGACACCAGGATTCGATCCAAGGACGTTGACACCAGGATTAGATCCAGGGACGTGGACACCAGGATTAGATCCAATGACGTTGACACCAGGATTAGATACAGGGACGTTGAAACCAGGATTAGATCCAGGAACGTTGACACCAGGATTATATCCAGTGACGTTGACAACAGGATTAGATCCAGGGACGTTGACATCAGGATTAGATCCAGGGACGTTGACACCAGGATTAGATCCAGTGACGCTGACACCAGGATCAGATCCTTGACGTTTACACTAGGATTAGATCCAGTGACGATGTCACCAAGATTAGATCCAGGGACGTTGACACCAGGATTAGATCCAGGGACGTTGAAACCAGGATTAGATCCAGGGACGTTGAACCAGGATTAGATCCAGTGATGTTGACAACAGGGTTAGATCCAGGTGCGTTGATAGCAGGATTAGATCCAGTGATGTTGAAACCAGGATTAGATCCAGTTTCGTTTACACCGGGATTAATCCACAGACGTTGACACCAGGATTAGATCCAGGGACGCTGACACCAGGATCAGATCCATGACATTGACACCAGGAGCAGATCCAGTTACGATGACACCAGGATTAGTTCCAGGGACTTTGACACCAGGATTAGATCCAGAGTCGTTGACTCCAAGATTAGATCCTGGGACTTTGACACCAGGATTTGATCCAGGTTCGTTGACAACAGGATTAATCCAGGGACGTTGACACCAGGATTAGATCCAGGGACGTTGAACCAGGATTAGATCCAGTGACGTTGACAACACGATTAGATCCAGGGTCGTTGATACCAGGATTAGGTCCAGGGATGTTGACACCAGGATTAGATCCAGTTTCGTTGACACCAGGATTAATCCAGGGACGTTGATACCAGGATTAGATCCAGGGACGTTGACACCAGGATTAGATCCAGAGACTTTGACACCAGGATTAGATCCAGTGACGCTGACACCAGGATTATTTTCAGTGACGTTGACACCATGATTAGATCCAGTTTCGTTGACACCAGGATTAGATCGATTGACGTTGACAACAGGATTAGATCTAGTGACGCTGACACCAGGATTAGATCCAGGGTCGTTGTAACTAGTATCAGATCCAGGGACGTTGACACCAGGATCAGATCCAGTGACGTTGACACCAGGATTAGATCCAGGGACGTTGAAACCAGGATTAGATCCACGGATGTTGATACCGGGATTAGATCCAGGGATATTGACACCAGGATTAGATCGAGGGACGCTGACACCAGGATCAGATCCATGACCTTGACACCAGGATTAGATCCAGTGACGATGACACCAGGATTAGATCCAGGGACTTTGACACCATGATTAGCTGAAGGGACGTTGACTCCAAGATTAGATCCTGGGACGTTGACACCAGGATCAGATCCAGTGACGTTGACACCAGGATTAGATCCAGGGACGTTGACAGCAGGATTAGATCCAGGGACGTTGACACCAGGATTAGATCCATGACGTTGACAACAGGATTAGATCCAGGGACGTTGACACCAGGATTAGATCCAGGGATGTTGACACCAGTTTAGATCCAGGGACTTTGACATGAAGAATAGATCCAGGGATGTTGACACCAAGATTAGATCCAGAGACGTTGACACCAGGATTAGATCTAGGGACGTTTACACCACGATTGGATCCAGAGACCTTGACACGAGGATTAGATCCAGGGACTTGACACCAGGATTAGATCCAGGGACGTTGACACAAGGATTAGACCAGGGACATTGACACCAGGATTAGATCCTGGGACGTTGACATTTTGATTAGATCCAGTTTTGTTGACACCGGTATTTGATACAGGGACGTTGACACCAAAATAAGATCCAGTGACGTTGAGAAAAGGATTAGATTTAGGGAACTTGACACCAGGATTAGATCCAGGGACGTTGATACCAGGACGTTGACACCACGATTAGATCCAGGGAAGTTGACATCAGGATTAGATACAGGCACGTTGCCTCCAGGATTAGATCCAGTGACATTGACACCAGGATTAGATCAAGGGACGTTGATCACAGGATTAGATCCAGGGACGTTGACACCAGGGTTAGATATATTGAAGTTGACACCAGGATTAGATCCAGTGACGCTGACACCAGGATTATTTCCAGTGACATTGACACCATGATTAGATCCAGTGACGCTGACACCAGGATTAGATCCAGGGACGTTGACACCAGGATTAGATCCAGGGACGTTGACACCAGGATACGATCCAGTGACGTTGAACCAGGATTTGATCTAGGGATCATGACACCAGGATTTGTTCCAGGAACGTTGAAACAAGGATTAGATCCAGGTACGTGACACCAGGATCAGATCCAGGATGTTGATACCAGTGTCAGATCCGGTGACGTTGACACCAGGATCAGATCCAGGAACGTTGAAACCAGGATTAGATCCAGGGACGTTGAAACAGGATTAGATCCAGTGACGTTGAAAACAGGATTAGATCCAGGGACGTTGATACCAGGATTAGAACCAGGGATGTTGACACCAGGATTATATCCAGTTTCATTGACACCAGGATTAATCCAGGGACCTTGACACCAGGATTAGATACAGTGACGTTGACACCAGGATTAGATCCAGGGACGTTGAAACCAGGATTAGATCCAGGGACGTTGAAACCAGGATCAGATCCAGGGACGTTGACACCAGAGTTAGATCCCGGGAAGCTGACACCAGGATTAGATCCAGGGACGCTCACACCAGGATTAGATCCAATGACGTTGACACCAGGATTAGATCCAGTGGCGCTGACACCAGGATTAGATCCAGTGACGCTGACACCAGTATTAGATCCAGTGACGTTGACAACAGTATTAGATCCAGGGATGATGATACCAGGATTAGAACGAGGGACGTGGACACCAGGATTAGATCCAGTTTCGATAACACCACAATTAGATGCAGGTACGTTGACACCAGGATCAGATCCAGGGTCGTTGACACCAGGATCAGATCCAGGGACGTTGACACCAGGATCAGATCCAGGGCCGTTTACACCAGGATCAGATCCAGTGACGTTGACACCAGAATCAGATCCAGGGACGTTGAAACCAGGATTAGATCCAGTGATGTTGACACCAGGATTCGAATCAGGGACGTGGACTCCAGAATTAGATCCAGTGACTTTTACACCAGGATTAGATCCAATGATGCTGACACTATGTTCAGATCCAGGGAGGTTGACACCAGGATTAGATCCAGTGACGTTGACACCAGGATTAGATCCAGGGATGTTGACAACAGGGTTAGATCCAGGTGCGTTGATAGCAGGATTAGATCCAGCGATGTTGAAACCAGGATTAAATCCAGTTTCGTTTACACCGGGATTAATCCACGGACGTTGACACCAGGATTAGTTCCAGGGACGCTGACACCGGGATCAGATCCATGATGTTGACACCAGGATCAGATCCAGTTACGATGACACCAGGATCAGATCCAGGGACTTTGACACCAGTATTAGATCCAGGGTCGTTGAATCCAAGATTAGATCCTGGGACTTTGACACCAGGATTAGATATAGGGACGTTAAAACTAGGATTAGATCCAGGGACGTGACACCATGATCAGATCCAGGGACGTTGACACCAGGATCAGATCCAGTGACATTGACACCAGGATCAGATCCAGGGATGTTGACACCAGGATTAGATCCAGTTTCGTTGACACCAGGATTAATCCAGGTACGTTGACACCAGGATTAGATCCAAGGACGTTGACACCAGGATTAGATCCAGGGACGTTGACACCAGGATTAGATCCAGGGACGTTGACACCAGGCTTAGATCCAGTGACGCTGACACCAGGATCAGATCCTTGACGTTGACACTAGGATTAGATCCAGTGACGATGTCACTAAGATTAGATCCAGGGACGTTGACACCAGGATTAGATCCAGGGACGTTGAAACCAGGATTAGATCCAGGGACGTTGAACCAGGATTAGATCCAGTGATGTTGACAACAGGGTTAGATCCAGGTGCGTTGATAGCAGGATTAGATCCAGCGATGTTGAAACCAGGATTAGATCCAGTTTCGTTTACACCGGGATTAATCCACGGACGTTGACACCAGGATTAGATCCAGGGACGCTGACACCAGGATCCGATCCATGACGTTGACACCAGGATCATATCCTGTTACAATGACACCAGGATTAGATCCAGGGACTTTGACACCAGGATTAGATCCAGGGTCGTTGAATCCAAGATTAGATCCTGGGACTTGGACACCAGGATTAGATATAGGGACGTTAAAACTAGGATTAGATCCAGGGACGTGACACCATGATCAGTTCCAGGGACGTTGACACCAGGATCAGATCCAGTGACATTGACACCAGGATCAGATCCAGGGACGTTGAAACCAGGATTAGATCCAGGGACGTTGAACCAGGATTAGATACAGTGACGTTGACAACAAGATTAGATCCAGGGTCGTTGATACCAGGATTAGATCCAGGGATGTTGACACTAGGATTAGCCCAGTGATTCTGACACCAGGATTAGATCCAGTGACGATGACACCAGGATTAGATCCAGGGACTTTGACACCATGATTAGATGAAGGGACGTTGACTCCAAGATTAGATCCTGGGACGTTGACACCAGGATTAGATCCAGGGACGTTGACACCAGGATTAGATATAGGGACGTTGACACCAGGATAAGATCCAGGGACGTTGACACCAGGATAAGATCCCGCGACGTTGACCCCAGGATTAGATCCAGGGACGTTGACACCAGGATTAGATCCAGGGACGTTGACACCAGGATTAGATCCAGTGATGTTGACACCAGGATTAGATCCAGGGACGTTGACACCAGGATTAGATCCAGTGACGTTGACAATATGATTAGATCTAGGATCGTTGATACCAGGTTTAGATCCAGGGATGATGACACCAGGATTAGATCCAGTTTCGTTGACACCAGGATTAATCCAGGGACGTTGACACCAGGATTTGATCCAGGGACGTTGACACCAGGATTAGATCCAGAGACATTGAAACCAGGATTAGATCCAGTGACGCTGACACCAGGATTATTTCCAGTGACGTTGACACCATGATTAGATCCAGTTTCGTTGACACCAGGATTAGATCCATTGACGTTGACATCATGATTAGATCCAGTGACGCTGACACCAGGATCAGATCCAGGGACGTTGATACCAGTATCAGATCGAGGGACGTTGACACCAGGATCAGATCCAGTGACGTTGACACCAGGATTAGATCCAGGGACGTTGAAACCAGGATTAGATCCAGGGAGGTTTATACCAGATTAGATCCAGGGATGTTGACACCTGGATTAGATCCAGGGACACTGACACCAGGATCAGATCCATGACGTTGACACCAGGATTAGATCCAGTGACGATGACACCAGGATTAAATCCAGGGACTTTGACACCATGATTAGATGTAGGGACGTTGACTCCAAGATTAGATCCTGGGACGTTGACACCAGGATTAGATCCAGGGATGTTGACACCAGGATTAGATATAGGGCCGTTGACACCAGGATAAGATCCAGCGACGTTGACACCAGGATAAGATCCAGTGACGTTGACACCAGGATTAGATCCAGGGATGTTGACACCAGGATTAGATCCAGGGACGTTGACACCAGGATTAGATCCAGTGATGTTGACACCAGGATTAGATCCAGTGCCGTTTACACCAGGATTAGATCCAGGGATGTTGACACCAGTTTAGATCCAGGGACTTTGACATGAAGATTAGATCCAGGGACGTTGACAGCAACATTAGATCCAAGGACGTTGACACCAGGATTAGATCTAGGGACGTTTACAACAGGATTAGATCCAGAGACGTTGACACCAGGATTAGATCCAGGGACATTGACACCAAGATTAGATCCAGGGACATTGACACCAGGATTAGATCCAGGGAAGTTGACACCAGGATTAGATCCAGAGACCTTGAACCAGGATTAGATCCAGGGACGTTGACCCCAGAATTAAATCCAGGAACGATGACACCAGGATTAGATCCAGTGATGTTGACACCAGGATTAGATCCAGTGACGGTGACACCAGGATTAGATCCAGGGACTTGACACCAGGATTAGATCCAGGGACTTGACCCCAGAATTAAATCCAGGAACGAAGACACCAGGATTAGATCCAGTGATTTTGACACCAGAATTAGATCCAGTGATGCTGACACCAGGATGAGATCCAGGGACTTGACACCAGGATTAGATCCAGGGACGTTGACACCAGGATTAGATCCAGGGACGTTGACACCAGGATTAGACCAGGGACATTGACACCAGGATTGGATCCAGGGACGTTGACATCTGGATTAGAACCAGTGATGTTGACACCAGGATTTGATCCAGGGACGTTGACACCAAATAAAATCCAGTGACGTTTACAACAGGATTAGATCCAGGGAACATGACACCAGGATTAGATCCAGGGACGTTGACACCAGGACGTTGACACCATGATTAGATCCAGGGAAGTTGACACCAGGATTAGAACCAGGCACGTTGCCTCCAGGATTAGATCCAGTGACATTGACACCAGGATTAGATCCAGGGACATTGATCCCAGGATTAGATCCAGGGACGTTGACACCAGGGTTAGATATATTGAAGTTGACACCAGGATTAGATCCAGTGACGCTGACACCAGGATTATTTCCAGTGACATTGACAACATGATTAGATCCAGTGACGCTGATACCAGGATTAGATCCAGGGACGTTGACACCAGGATTAGATCCAGGGAGGTTGACACCAGGATACGATCCAGTGACGTTGAACCAGGATTTGATCTAGGGACCATGACACCAGGATTTGATCCAGGGACGTTGAAACCAGGATTAGATCCAGGGACGTTGAAACAGGATTAGATCCAGTGACGTTGAAAACAGGATTAGATCCAGGGACGTTGATACCAGGATTAGAACCAGGGATGTTGACACCAGGATTATATCCAGTTTCATTGACACCAGGATTAATCCAGGGACCTTGACACCAGGATTAGATACAGTGACGTTGACACCAGGATTAGATCCAGGGACGTTGAAACCAGGATTAGATCCAGGGACGTTGAAACCAGGATCAGATCCAGGGACGTTGACACCAGAGTTAGATCCCGGGAAGCTGACACCAGGATTAGATCCAGGGACGCTCACACCAGGATTAGATCCAATGACGTTGACACCAGGATTAGATCCAGTGGCGCTGACACCAGGATTAGATCCAGTGACGCTGACACCAGTATTAGATCCAGTGACGTTGACAACAGTATTAGATCCAGGGATGATGATACCAGGATTAGAACGAGGGACGTGGACACCAGGATTAGATCCAGTTTCGATAACACCACAATTAGATGCAGGTACGTTGACACCAGGATCAGATCCAGGGTCGTTGACACCAGGATCAGATCCAGGGACGTTGACACCAGGATCAGATCCAGGGCCGTTTACACCAGGATCAGATCCAGTGACGTTGACACCAGAATCAGATCCAGGGACGTTGAAACCAGGATTAGATCCAGTGATGTTGACACCAGGATTCGAATCAGGGACGTGGACTCCAGAATTAGATCCAGTGACTTTTACACCAGGATTAGATCCAATGATGCTGACACTATGTTCAGATCCAGGGAGGTTGACACCAGGATTAGATCCAGTGACGTTGACACCAGGATTAGATCCAGGGATGTTGACAACAGGGTTAGATCCAGGTGCGTTGATAGCAGGATTAGATCCAGCGATGTTGAAACCAGGATTAAATCCAGTTTCGTTTACACCGGGATTAATCCACGGACGTTGACACCAGGATTAGTTCCAGGGACGCTGACACCGGGATCAGATCCATGATGTTGACACCAGGATCAGATCCAGTTACGATGACACCAGGATCAGATCCAGGGACTTTGACACCAGTATTAGATCCAGGGTCGTTGAATCCAAGATTAGATCCTGGGACTTTGACACCAGGATTAGATATAGGGACGTTAAAACTAGGATTAGATCCAGGGACGTGACACCATGATCAGTTCCAGGGACGTTGACACCAGGATCAGATCCAGTGACATTGACACCAGGATCAGATCCAGGGACGTTGAAACCAGGATTAGATCCAGGGACGTTGAACCAGGATTAGATACAGTGACGTTGACAACAAGATTAGATCCAGGGTCGTTGATACCAGGATTAGATCCAGGGATGTTGACACTAGGATTAGCCCAGTGATTCTGACACCAGGATTAGATCCAGTGACGATGACACCAGGATTAGATCCAGGGACTTTGACACCATGATTAGATGAAGGGACGTTGACTCCAAGATTAGATCCTGGGACGTTGACACCAGGATTAGATCCAGGGACGTTGACACCAGGATTAGATATAGGGACGTTGACACCAGGATAAGATCCAGGGACGTTGACACCAGGATAAGATCCCGCGACGTTGACCCCAGGATTAGATCCAGGGACGTTGACACCAGGATTAGATCCAGGGACGTTGACACCAGGATTAGATCCAGTGATGTTGACACCAGGATTAGATCCAGGGACGTTGACACCAGGATTAGATCCAGTGACGTTGACAATATGATTAGATCTAGGATCGTTGATACCAGGTTTAGATCCAGGGATGATGACACCAGGATTAGATCCAGTTTCGTTGACACCAGGATTAATCCAGGGACGTTGACACCAGGATTTGATCCAGGGACGTTGACACCAGGATTAGATCCAGAGACATTGAAACCAGGATTAGATCCAGTGACGCTGACACCAGGATTATTTCCAGTGACGTTGACACCATGATTAGATCCAGTTTCGTTGACACCAGGATTAGATCCATTGACGTTGACATCATGATTAGATCCAGTGACGCTGACACCAGGATCAGATCCAGGGACGTTGATACCAGTATCAGATCGAGGGACGTTGACACCAGGATCAGATCCAGTGACGTTGACACCAGGATTAGATCCAGGGACGTTGAAACCAGGATTAGATCCAGGGAGGTTTATACCAGATTAGATCCAGGGATGTTGACACCTGGATTAGATCCAGGGACACTGACACCAGGATCAGATCCATGACGTTGACACCAGGATTAGATCCAGTGACGATGACACCAGGATTAAATCCAGGGACTTTGACACCATGATTAGATGTAGGGACGTTGACTCCAAGATTAGATCCTGGGACGTTGATACCAGGATTAGATCCAGGGATGTTGACACCAGGATTAGATATAGGGCCGTTGACACCAGGATAAGATCCAGCGACGTTGACACCAGGATAAGATCCAGTGACGTTGACACCAGGATTAGATCCAGGGATGTTGACACCAGGATTAGATCCAGGGACGTTGACACCAGGATTAGATCCAGTGATGTTGACACCAGGATTAGATCCAGTGCCGTTTACACCAGGATTAGATCCAGGGATGTTGACACCAGTTTAGATCCAGGGACTTTGACATGAAGATTAGACCCAGGGACGTTGACAGCAACATTAGATCCAAGGACGTTGACACCAGGATTAGATCTAGGGACGTTTACAACAGGATTAGATCCAGAGACGTTGACACCAGGATTAGATCCAGGGACATTGACACCAAGATTAGATCCAGGGACATTGACACCAGGATTAGATCCAGGGACGTTGACACCAGGATTAGATCCAGAGACCTTGAACCAGGATTAGATCCAGGGACGTTGACCCCAGAATTAAATCCAGGAACGATGACACCAGGATTAGATCCAGTGATGTTGACACCAGGATTAGATCCAGTGACGGTGACACCAGGATTAGATCCAGGGACTTGACACCAGGATTAGATCCAGGGACTTGACCCCAGAATTAAATCCAGGAACGAAGACACCAGGATTAGATCCAGTGATTTTGACACCAGAATTAGATCCAGTGACGCTGACACCAGGATGAGATCCAGGGACTTGACACCAGGATTAGATCCAGGGACGTTGACACCAGGATTAGATCCAGGGACGTTGACACCAGGATTAGACCAGGGACATTGACACCAGGATTAGATCCAGGGACGTTGACATCTGGATTAGAACCAGTGATGTTGACACCAGGATTTGATCCAGGGACGTTGACACCAAATAAAATCCAGTGACGTTTACAACAGGATTAGATCCAGGGAACATGACACCAGGATTAGATCCAGGGACGTTGACACCAGGACGTTGACACCATGATTAGATCCAGGGAAGTTGACACCAGGATTAGAACCAGGCACGTTGCCTCCAGGATTAGATCCAGTGACATTGACACCAGGATTAGATCCAGGGACATTGATCCCAGGATTAGATCCAGGGACGTTGACACCAGGGTTAGATATATTGAAGTTGACACCAGGATTAGATCCAGTGACGCTGACACCAGGATTATTTCCAGTGACATTGACAACATGATTAGATCCAGTGACGCTGATACCAGGATTAGATCCAGGGACGTTGACACCAGGATTAGATCCAGGGAGGTTGACACCAGGATACGATCCAGTGACGTTGAACCAGGATTTGATCTAGGGACCATGACACCAGGATTTGATCCAGGGACGTTGAAACAAGGATTAGACCCAGGGACGTGACACCAGGATCAGATCCAGGGACGTTGATACCAGTGTCAGATCCGGTGACGTTGACAACAGGATCAGATCCAGGGACGTTGAACCAGGATTAGATCCAGGGACGTTGAACCAGGATTAGATCCAGTGACGTTGAAAAGAGGATTAGATCCAGGGACGTTGATACCAAGATTAGATCCAGGGACGTTGACACCAGGATTAGATACAGTGACGCTGACACCAGGATCAGATTCAGGGACGTTGACACCAGAGTTAGATCCAGGGACGCTGACACCAGGATTAGATCCAGTGACGCTCACACCAGGATTAGATCGAATGACGTTGACACCAGGATTAGATCCAGTGGCGCTGACACCAGTATTAGATCCAGTGACGCTGACACCAGGATAAGATCCAGTGACGTTGACACCAGGATTAGATCCAGGGACCATAACACCAGGATTAGATCCAGTGACATTGACAACAGGATTAGATCAAGTGACGCTGCAACCAGGATAAGATCCATGACGTTGACACTAGGATTAGATCCAGTGACGATGACACCAAGATTAGATCCAGGGACGTTGAACCAGGATTAGATCCAGGGACGTTGAAAATAGGATTAGATCCAGGGACGTTGACACCAGGATTAGATCCAGGGACGTTGACACCAGGATTATTTCCAGTGACATTGACAACATGATTAGATCCAGTGACGCTGACACCAGGATTAGATCCAGGGAGGTTGAACCAGGATTATATCCAGTAACGTTGACACCAGGATTATATCCCGGGACGTTGACACCAGGATTAGATCCAGGGACGTTGAAACAAGGATTAGATCCAGTGACGTTGACACCAGGATTAGAATCAGGGACGTTGACTCCAGAATTAGATCCAGTGACTTTGACACCAGGATTAGATCTAGTGACGTTGAACCAGGATTAGATCCAGTGACGTTGACAACAGGGTTAGATCCAGGTGCGTTGATAGCAGGATTAGATCGAGTGACGTTGACACCAGGATTAGATCCAGCGACTTTGACACCAGGATAAGATCCAGGGACGTTGACACCAGGATTAGATCCAGGGACGTTGACACCAGGATTAGATCCAGGGACGTTGAAACAAGGATTAGATCCAGGGACGTGACACCAGGATTATTTCCAGTGACATTGACACCATGATTAGTCCAGTGACGCTGACACCAGAATTAGATCCAGGGACGTTGACACCAGGATTAGATCCAGGGAAGTTGACACCAGGATACGATCCAGTGACGTTGAACCAGCATTTGACTAGGGACCATGACACCAGGATTTGATCCAGGGACGTTGAAATCAGGATTAGATCCAGGGACGTGACACCAGGATGAGATCCAGGGACGTTGATACCAGTGTCAGATCCGGTGACGTTGACAACAGGATCAGATCCAGAGAGGTTGAAACCAGGATTAGATCCAGGGACGTTGAACCAGGATTAGATCCAGTGACATTGAAAAGAGGATTAGATCCAGGGACGTTGATACCAAGATTAGATCCAGGGATGTTGACCCCAGGATTACATCCAGTTTCGTTGACACCAGGATTAATCGAGGGACGTTGACACCAGGATTAGATACAGTGACGCTGACACCAGGATTAGATCCAGTGATGTTGACACCAGGATTAGATCCAGGGACGTTGACACCAGGATTAGATCCAATGACGTTGACAACAGGAGTACATCCAGGGTCGTTGATACCAGGATTAGATCCAGGGATGTTTACACTAGGATTAGATCCAGTTTCGTTGACACCAGGATTAATCCAGGGACGTTGACACCAGGATTTGATCCAGGGACGTTGACATCAGGATTAGATCCAGAGACGTTGACACCAGGATTAGATCCAGTGACGCTGACACCAGGATTAGATCCAGTGACGATGACACCAGGATTAGATCCAGGAACTTTGACACCATGATTAGATGAAGGGATGTTGACTCCAAGATTAGATCCTGGGATGTTGACACCAGGATTAGATCCAGGGACGTTGACACCAGGATTAGATATAGGGACGTTGACACCAGGATAAGATCCAGCGACGTTGACACCAGGATAAGATCCAGCGACGTTGACACCAGGATTAGATCCAGGGACGTTGACACCAGGATTAGTTCCAGGGACGTTGACACCAGGATTAGATCCAGTGATGTTGACACAAGGATTAGATCCAGGGACGTTGACACCAGGATTAGATCCAGTGACGTTGACAACATGATTAGATATAGGATCGTTGATACCAGGTTTAGATCCAGGGATGTTGACACCAGGATTAGATCCAGTTTCCTTGACACCAGGATTAATCCAGGGACGTTGACACCAGGATTTGATCCAGGGACGTTGAAACAAGGATTAGATCCAGGGACGTGACACCAGGATTAGATCCAGGGACGTTGATACCAGTGTCAGATCCGGTGACGTTGACAACAGGATCAGATCCAGGGACGTTGAAACCAGGATTAGATCCAGGGACGTTGAAAACAGGATTAGATCCAGTGACGTTGAAAACAAGATAAGATCCAGGGACGTTGATACCAGGATTAGATCCAGGGATGTTGACACCAGGATTAATCCAGGGACGTTGACACCAGGATTAGAAACAGTGACTCTGACACCAGGATTAGATCCAGGGACGTTGAACCCAGGATCAGATCCAGGGAGGTTGACAGAGGATCAGATCCAGGGACGTTGACACCAGAGTTAGATCCAGGGATGCTGACACCAGGATTAGATCCAGTGATGCTCACACCAGGATTAGATCCAATGACGTTGACACCAGGATTAGGTCCAGTGGCGCTGACACCAGGATTAGATCCAGTGATGTTGACACCAGGATTAGATCCAGGGACGTTGACACCAGGATCAGATCCAGTCACATTGACACCAGGATCAGATCCAGGGACGTTGAATCCAGGATTAGATCCAGGGACGTTGAACCAGGATTAGATCCAGTGACGTTGACAACAGGATTAGATCCAGGGTCGTTGATACCAGTATTAGATCCAGGGATGTTGACACCAGGATTAGATCCAGTTTCGTTGACACCAGGATTAGATCCAGTGACGCTGACACCAGGATTATTTCCAGTGACGTTGACACCATGATTAGATCCAGTTTCGTTGACACCAGGATTAGATCCATTGACGTTGACACCAGGATTAGATCCAGTGACGCTGACACCAGGATTAGATCCAGGGACGTTGAAACTAGTATAAGATCCAGGGAGGTTGACACCAGGATCAGATCCAGTGACGTTGACACCAGGATTAGATCCAGGAAGGTTGAACCAGGATTAGATCCAGTGACGTTGACAACAGGGTTAGATCCAGGTGCGTTGATAGCAGGATTAGATCCAGGGATGTTGACACCAGGATTAGATCCAGGGACTTTGACACCAGGATCAGATCCAGTGACGTTGACACCAGGATCAGATCCAGGGACGTTGTAACCAGGATTAGATCCAGGGAGGTTGAACCAGGATTAGATCCAGTGAGGTTGACACCAGGATTAGATCCAGGGACGTTGACACCAGGATTAGATCCAGTGACATTTATACCATGATTAGATCCAGCGACGGTGATACCAGGATTTGAATCAAGGACTTTGATTCCAGAATTAGATCCAGTGACTTTGACACCATGATTAGTTCTAGTGACGCTGACACTAGGATCAGATCCAGGAACGTTGACACCAGGATTAGATCCAGTGACGTTGACACCAGGATTAGATCCAGGGACGTTGACAGCAGGATTAGATCCAGCGACGTTGGCACCAGGATAAAATCCAGTGACGTTGACACCAGGATTAGATCCAGGGACGTTGACATCAGGATTAGATCCAGGGACATTGACACCAGGATTAGATCCAGTGATGTTGAAACAGGATTAGATCCAGGGACGTTGACACCAGAATTAGATCCAGGGATGTTGACACCAGTTTTAGATCCAGGGACTTTGACATGAAGAATAGATCCAGGGACGTTGACACCAAGATTAGATCCAGGGACGTTGACACCAGAATTAGAATTAGGGACGTTTACACCAGGATTAGATCCAGAGACGTTGACACCAGGATTAGATCCAGGGACGTTGACACCAAGATTAGATCCAGGGACGTTGACACCAGGATTAGATCCAAGGACGTTGACACCAGGATTAGATCCAGAGACCTTGGACCAGGATTAGATCCAGGGACGTTGAACCCAGAATTAAATGCAGGAACGATGACACCAGGATTAGATCCAGTGATGTTGACACCAGGATTAGATCCAGTGACTCTGACACCAGGAATAGATCCAGGGACTTGACACCAGGATTAGATCCAGGGACTTGACCACAGAATTAAATCCAGGAACAATGACACCAGGATTAGATCCAGTCTGTTGACACCAAAATTAGATCCAGGGACATTGACACCAGGATTAGATCCAGGCACGTTGACACCAGGATTAGATCCAGGGACATTGACACCAGGATTAGATCCAGGGACGTTGTAACCAGGATTAGATCCAGGGACGTTGAACCAGGATTAGATCCGTAGACATTGACAACAGGGTTAGATCCAGGTGCGTTGATAGCAGGATTAGATCCAGTGATGTTGACACCAGGATTAGATCCAGTTTCGTTTACACCGGGATTAATCCACGGACATTGACACCAGGATTAGACCAGGGACGCTGACACCAGGATCAGATCCATGAGGTTTCACCAGGATTAGATCCAGTGACGATGACACCAGGATTAGATCCAGGGACGTTGAAACTCGGATTAGATCAAGGGACGTGACACCAGGATCAGATCCAGTGACGTTGACACCATGATCAGATCCAGGGACTTTGAAACCAGGATTAGATCCAGGGACGTTGTACCAGGATTAGATCAAGTGACCTTGACAACAGGATTAGATCCAGAGGCGTTGAAACCAGGATTAGATCCAGGGACGTTGACACCAGGATTAGATCCAGGGACGTTGACACCAGGATTAGATCCAGTGACGATGACACCAGGATTAGATCCAGGGATGTTGAAACCAGTATCAGATCCCGGGACGTTGACACCAGGATCAGACCAGTGACGTTGACACCAGGATTAGATCCAAGGACGTTGAAACAAGGATTAGATCCAGTGACGTTGACACCAGCATTAGAATCAGGGACGTTGACTCCAGAATTAGATCCAGTGACTTTGACACCAGGATTAGCTCCAGTGACGTTGAACCAGGAATAGATCCAGTGATTTGACACTAGGATCAGATCCAGGGACTTTGAAACCAGGATTAGATCCAGGGACGTTGAAGCAGGATTAGATCCAGTGACGTTGACAACAGGATTAGGTCCAGGGTCGTTGATACCAGGATTAGATCCAGGGATGTTGACACCAGTATTAGATCCAGTTTCGTTGACACCAGAATTAATCCAGGGACGCTGACACCAGGATTCGATCCAAGGACGTTGACACCAGGATTAGATCCAGTGACGCTGACACCAGGAATAGATCCAGGGACTTGACACCAGGATTAGATCCAGGGACTTGACCACAGAATTAAATCCAGGAACAATGACACCAGGATTAGATCCAGTCTGTTGACACCAAAATTAGATCCAGGGACATTGACACCAGGATTAGATCCAGGCACGTTGACACCAGGATTAGATCCAGGGACATTGACACCAGGATTAGATCCAGGGACGTTGTAACCAGGATTAGATCCAGGGACGTTGAACCAGGATTAGATCCGTAGACGTTGACAACAGGGTTAGATCCAGGTGCGTTGATAGCAGGATTAGATCCAGTGATGTTGACACCAGGATTAGATCCAGTTTCGTTTACACCGGGATTAATCCACGGACGTTGACACCAGGATTAGACCAGGGACGCTGACACCAGGATCAGATCCATGAGGTTTCACCAGGATTAGATCCAGTGACGATGACACCAGGATTAGATCCAGGGACGTTGAAACTCGGATTAGATCAAGGGACGTGACACCAGGATCAGATCCAGTGACGTTGACACCATGATCAGATCCAGGGACTTTGAAACCAGGATTAGATCCAGGGACGTTGTACCAGGATTAGATCCAGTGACCTTGACAACAGGATTAGATCCAGGGGCGTTGACACCAGGATCAGATCCAGGGACTTTGAAACCAGGATTAGATCCAGGGACGTTGTACCAGGATTAGATCAAGTGACCTTGACAACAGGATTAGATCCAGGGGCGTTGACACCAGGATTAGATCCAGGGACGTTGACACCAGGATTAGATCCAGGGACGTTGAAAACCAGGATTAGATCCAGTGACGATGACACCAGGATTAGATCCAGGGACGTTGAAACCAGTATCAGATCCCGGGACGTTGACACCAGGATCAGACCAGTGACGTTGACACCAGGATTAGATCCAAGGACGTTGAAACAAGGATTAGATCCAGTGACGTTGACACCAGCATTAGAATCAGGGACGTTGACTCCAGAATTAGATCCAGTGACTTTGACACCAGGATTAGCTCCAGTGACGTTGAACCAGGATTAGATCCAGTGATTTGACACTAGGATCAGATCCAGGGACTTTGAAACCAGGATTAGATCCAGGGACGTTGAAGCAGGATTAGATCCAGTGACGTTGACAACAGGATTAGGTCCAGGGTCGTTGATACCAGGATTATATCCAGGGATGTTGACACCAGTATTAGATCCAGTTTCGTTGACACCAGAATTAATCCAGGGACGCTGACACCAGGATTCGATCCAAGGACGTTGACACCAGTATTAGATCCAGGGACGTGGACACCAGGATTCGATCCAATGACGTTGACACCAGGATTAGATACAGGGACGTTGAAACCAGGATTAGGTCCAGGGACGTTGACACCAGGATTAGATCCAGTGACGTTGACAACAGGATTAGATCCAGGGACGTTGACACCAGGATTAGATCCAGGGATGTTGACACCAGGATTAGATCCAGTGACACTGACACCAGGATCAGATCCTTGACGTTTACACTAGGATTAGATCCAGTGACGATTTCACCAAGATTAGATCCAGGGACGTTGACACCAGGATTAGATCCAGGGACGTTGAAACCAGGATTATCTCCAGGGACGTTGAACCAGGATTAGATCCAGTGATGTTGAGAACAGGGTTAGATCCAGGTGCGTTGATAGCAGGATTAGATCCAGTGATGTTGAAACCAGGATTAGATCCAGTTTCGTTTTCACCGGGATTAATCCACGGACGTTGACACCAGGATTAGATCCAGGGACGCTGACACCAGGATCAGATCCATGACATTGACACCAGGATCAGATCCAGTTACGATGACACCAGAATTAGATCCAGGGACTTTGACACCAGGATTAGATCCAGGGTCGTTGACTCCAAGATTAGATCCTGGGACTTTGACACCAGGATTAGATCCAGTTTCGTTGACACCAGGATTAATCCAGGGACGTTGACACCAGGACTAGATCCAGGGACGTTGAACCAGGATTAGATCCAGTGACGTTGACAACAGGATTAGAACCAGGGTCGTTGATACCAGGATTAGTTCCAGGGATGTTGACACCAGGATTAGATCCAGTTTCGTTGACACCAGGATTAATTCAGGGACGTTGATACCAGGATTAGATCCAGGGACGTTGACACCAGGATTAGATCCAGAGACTTTGACACCAGGATTAGATCCAGTGACGCTGACACCAGGATTATTTTCAGTGACGTTGACACCATGATTAGATCCAGTTTCGTTGACACCAGGATTAGATCGATTGACGTTGACACCAGGATTAGATCTAGTGACGTTGACACCAGGATTAGATCCAGGGTCGTTGAAACTAGTATCAGACCCAGGGACGTTGACACCAGGATCAGATCCAGTGACGTTGACACCAGGATCAGATTCAGGAACGTTGAAACCAGGATTAGATCCAGGGACGTTGAAACAGGATTAGATCCAGTGACGTTGAAAACAAGATTAGATCCAGGGACGTTGATACCGGGATTAGAACCAGGGATGTTGACACCAGGATTATATCCAGTTTCATTGACACCAGGATTAATCCAGGGACGTTGACACCAGGATTAGATACAGTGACGTTGACACCAGGATTAGATCCAGGGACGTTGAAACCAGGAATAGATCCAGGGACGTTGAAACCAGGATCAGATCCAGGGACGTTGACACCAGAGTTAGATCCCGGGACGCTGACACCAGGATTAGATCCAGGGACGCTCACACCAGGATTAGATCCAATGACGTTGACACCAGGATTAGATCCAGTGGCGCTGACACCAGGATTAGATCCAGTGACGCTGACACCAGTATTAGATCCAGTGACGTTGACAACAGTATTAGATCCAGGGATGATGATACCAGGATTAGAACGAGGGACGTGGACACCAGGATTAGATCCAGTTTCGATAACACCACAATAAGATGCAGGTACGTTGACACCAGGATCAGATCCAGGGTCGTTGACACCAGGATTAGATCCAGTGACGCTGACACCAGGATCAGATCCTTGACGTTTACACTAGGATTAGATCCAGTGACGATGTCACCAAGATTAGATCCAGGGACGTTGACACCAGGATTAGATCCAGAGACGTTGAAACCAGGATTAGATCCAGGGACGTTGAACCAGGATTAGATCCAGTGATGTTGACAACAGGGTTAGATCCAGGTGCGTTGATAGCAGGATTAGATCCAGTGATGTTGACACCAGGATTAGATCCAGTTTCGTTTACACCGGTATTAATCCACAGATGTTGACACCAGGATTAGATACAGGGACGTTGAAACCAGGATTAGATCCAGTGACGTTGACACCAGGATTAGATCCAGTGACGTTGACAACAGGATTAGATCCAGGGATGTTGAAGCAGGATTAGATCCAGTGACGTTGACAACAGGATTAGATTAGGGTCGTTGATACCAGGATTAGATCCAGGGATGTTGACACCAGGATTAGATCCAGTTTCGTTGACAACCGGATTAATCCAGGGACATTGACATCAGGATTAGATCCAAGGACGTTGACACCAGGATTAGATCCAGGGACATGGACACCAGGATTATATCCAGTGACGATGACACCAGGATTAGATCCAGGGACGTTGAAACTCCGATTAGATCAAGGGACGTGACACCAGGATCAGATCCAGTGACGTTGACACCATGATCAGATCCAGGGACTTTGAAACCAGGATTAGATCCAGGGACGTTGTACCAGGATTAGATCCAGTGACCTTGACAACAGGATTAGATCCAGGGGCGTTGACACTAGGATTAGATCCAGTGACGATGTCACTAAGATTAGATCCAGGGACGTTGACACCAGGATTAGATCCAGGGACGTTGAAACCAGGATTAGATCCAGGGACGTTGAACCAGGATTAGATCCAGTGATGTTGACAACAGGGTTAGATCCAGGTGCGTTGATAGCAGGATTAGATCCAGCGATGTTGAAACCAGGATTAGATCCAGTTTCGTTTACACCGGGATTAATCCACGGACGTTGACACCAGGATTAGATCCAGGGACGCTGACACCAGGATCCGATCCATGACGTTGACACCAGGATCATATCCTGTTACAATGACACCAGGATTAGATCCAGGGACTTTGACACCAGGATTAGATCCAGGGTCGTTGAATCCAAGATTAGATCCTGGGACTTGGACACCAGGATTAGATATAGGGACGTTAAAACTAGGATTAGATCCAGGGACGTGACACCATGATCAGTTCCAGGGACGTTGACACCAGGATCAGATCCAGTGACATTGACACCAGGATCAGATCCAGGGACGTTGAAACCAGGATTAGATCCAGGGACGTTGAACCAGGATTAGATACAGTGACGTTGACAACAAGATTAGATCCAGGGTCGTTGATACCAGGATTAGATCCAGGGATGTTGACACTAGGATTAGCCCAGTGATTCTGACACCAGGATTAGATCCAGTGACGATGACACCAGGATTAGATCCAGGGACTTTGACACCATGATTAGATGAAGGGACGTTGACTCCAAGATTAGATCCTGGGACGTTGACACCAGGATTAGATCCAGGGACGTTGACACCAGGATTAGATATAGGGACGTTGACACCAGGATAAGATCCAGGGACGTTGACACCAGGATAAGATCCCGCGACGTTGACCCCAGGATTAGATCCAGGGACGTTGACACCAGGATTAGATCCAGGGACGTTGACACCAGGATTAGATCCAGTGATGTTGACACCAGGATTAGATCCAGGGACGTTGACACCAGGATTAGATCCAGTGACGTTGACAATATGATTAGATCTAGGATCGTTGATACCAGGTTTAGATCCAGGGATGATGACACCAGGATTAGATCCAGTTTCGTTGACACCAGGATTAATCCAGGGACGTTGACACCAGGATTTGATCCAGGGACGTTGACACCAGGATTAGATCCAGAGACATTGAAACCAGGATTAGATCCAGTGACGCTGACACCAGGATTATTTCCAGTGACGTTGACACCATGATTAGATCCAGTTTTGTTGACACCAGGATTAGATCCATTGACGTTGACATCATGATTAGATCCAGTGACGCTGACACCAGGATCAGATCCAGGGACGTTGATACCAGTATCAGATCGAGGGACGTTGACACCAGGATCAGATCCAGTGACGTTGACACCAGGATTAGATCCAGGGACGTTGAAACCAGGATTAGATCCAGGGAGGTTTATACCAGATTAGATCCAGGGATGTTGACACCTGGATTAGATCCAGGGACACTGACACCAGGATCAGATCCATGACGTTGACACCAGGATTAGATCCAGTGACGATGACACCAGGATTAAATCCAGGGACTTTGACACCATGATTAGATGTAGGGACGTTGACTCCAAGATTAGATCCTGGGACGTTGACACCAGGATTAGATCCAGGGATGTTGACACCAGGATTAGATATAGGGCCGTTGACACCAGATTAAGATCCAGCGACGTTGACACCAGGATAAGATCCAGTGACGTTGACACCAGGATTAGATCCAGGGATGTTGACACCAGGATTAGATCCAGGGACGTTGACACCAGGATTAGATCCAGTGATGTTGACACCAGGATTAGATCCAGTGCCGTTTACACCAGGATTAGATCCAGGGATGTTGACACCAGTTTTGATCCAGGGACTTTGACATGAAGATTAGATCCAGGGACGTTGACAGCAACATTAGATCCAAGGACGTTGACACCAGGATTAGATCTAGGGACGTTTACAACAGGATTAGATCCAGAGACGTTGACACCAGGATTAGATCCAGGGACATTGACACCAAGATTAGATCCAGGGACATTGACACCAGGATTAGATCCAGGGACGTTGACACCAGGATTAGATCCAGAGACCTTGAACCAGGATTAGATCCAGGGACGTTGACCCCAGAATTAAATCCAGGAACGATGACACCAGGATTAGATCCAGTGATGTTGACACCAGGATTAGATCCAGTGACGGTGACACCAGGATTAGATCCAGGGACTTGACACCAGGATTAGATCCAGGGACTTGACCCCAGAATTAAATCCAGGAACGAAGACACCAGGATTAGATCCAGTGATTTTGACACCAGAATTAGATCCAGTGACGCTGACACCAGGATGAGATCCAGGGACTTGACACCAGGATTAGATCCAGGGACGTTGACACCAGGATTAGATCCAGGGACGTTGACACCAGGATTAGACCAGGGACATTGACACCAGGATTAGATCCAGGGACGTTGACATCTGGATTAGAACCAGTGATGTTGACACCAGGATTTGATCCAGGGACGTTGACACCAAATAAAATCCAGTGACGTTTACAACAGGATTAGATCCAGGGAACATGACACCAGGATTAGATCCAGGGACGTTGACACCAGGACGTTGACACCATGATTAGATCCAGGGAAGTTGACACCAGGATTAGAACCAGGCACGTTGTCTCCAGGATTAGATCCAGTGACATTGACACCAGGATTAGATCCAGGGACATTGATCCCAGGATTAGATCCAGGGACGTTGACACCAGGGTTAGATATATTGAAGTTGACACCAGGATTAGATCCAGTGACGCTGACACCAGGATTATTTCCAGTGACATTGACAACATGATTAGATCCAGTGACGCTGATACCAGGATTAGATCCAGTGACGTTGACACCAGGATTAGATCCAAGGAGGTTGACACCAGGATACGATCCAGTGACGTTGAACCAGGATTTGATCTAGGGACCATGACACCAGGATTTGATCCAGGGACGTTGAAACAAGGATTAGACCCAGGGACGTGACACCAGGATCAGATCCAGGGACGTTGATACCAGTGTCAGATCCGGTGACGTTGACAACAGGATCAGATCCAGGGACGTTGAACCAGGATTAGATCCAGGGACGTTGAACCAGGATTAGATCCAGTGACGTTGAAAAGAGGATTAGATCCAGGGACGTTGATACCAAGATTAGATCCAGGGACGTTGACACCAGGATTAGATACAGTGACGCTGACACCAGGATCAGATTCAGGGACGTTGACACCAGAGTTAGATCCAGGGACGCTGACACCAGGATTAGATCCAGTGACGCTCACACCAGGATTAGATCGAATGACGTTGACACCAGGATTAGATCCAGTGGCGCTGACACCAGTATTAGATCCAGTGACGCTGACACCAGGATAAGATCCAGTGACGTTGACACCAGGATTAGATCCAGGGACCATAACACCAGGATTAGATCCAGTGACATTGACAACAGGATTAGATCAAGTGACGCTGCAACCAGGATAAGATCCATGACGTTGACACTAGGATTAGATCCAGTGACGATGACACCAAGATTAGATCCAGGGACGTTGAACCAGGATTAGATCCAGGGACGTTGAAAATAGGATTAGATCCAGGGACGTTGACACCAGGATTAGATCCAGGGACGTTGACACCAGGATTATTTCCAGTGACATTGACAACATGATTAGATCCAGTGACGCTGACACCAGGATTAGATCCAGGGAGGTTGAACCAGGATTATATCCAGTAACGTTGACACCAGGATTATATCCCGGGACGTTGACACCAGGATTAGATCCAGGGACGTTGAAACAAGGATTAGACCCAGGGACGTGACACCAGGATCAGATCCAGGGACGTTGATACCAGTGTCAGATCCGGTGACGTTGACAACAGGATCAGATCCAGGGACGTTGAACCAGGATTAGATCCAGGGACGTTGAACCAGGATTAGATCCAGTGACGTTGAAAAGAGGATTAGATCCAGGGACGTTGATACCAAGATTAGATCCAGGGACGTTGACACCAGGATTAGATACAGTGACGCTGACACCAGGATCAGATTCAGGGACGTTGACACCAGAGTTAGATCCAGGGACGCTGACACCAGGATTAGATCCAGTGACGCTCACACCAGGATTAGATCGAATGACGTTGACACCAGGATTAGATCCAGTGGCGCTGACACCAGTATTAGATCCAGTGACGCTGACACCAGGATTATTTCCAGTGACGTTGACACCATGATTAGATCCAGTTTTGTTGACACCAGGATTAGATCCATTGACGTTGACATCATGATTAGATCCAGTGACGCTGACACCAGGATCAGATCCAGGGACGTTGATACCAGTATCAGATCGAGGGACGTTGACACCAGGATCAGATCCAGTGACGTTGACACCAGGATTAGATCCAGGGACGTTGAAACCAGGATTAGATCCAGGGAGGTTTATACCAGATTAGATCCAGGGATGTTGACACCTGGATTAGATCCAGGGACACTGACACCAGGATCAGATCCATGACGTTGACACCAGGATTAGATCCAGTGACGATGACACCAGGATTAAATCCAGGGACTTTGACACCATGATTAGATGTAGGGACGTTGACTCCAAGATTAGATCCTGGGACGTTGACACCAGGATTAGATCCAGGGATGTTGACACCAGGATTAGATATAGGGCCGTTGACACCAGGATAAGATCCAGCGACGTTGACACCAGGATAAGATCCAGTGACGTTGACACCAGGATTAGATCCAGGGATGTTGACACCAGGATTAGATCCAGGGACGTTGACACCAGGATTAGATCCAGTGATGTTGACACCAGGATTAGATCCAGTGCCGTTTACACCAGGATTAGATCCAGGGATGTTGACACCAGTTTTGATCCAGGGACTTTGACATGAAGATTAGATCCAGGGACGTTGACAGCAACATTAGATCCAAGGACGTTGACACCAGGATTAGATCTAGGGACGTTTACAACAGGATTAGATCCAGAGACGTTGACACCAGGATTAGATCCAGGGACATTGACACCAAGATTAGATCCAGGGACATTGACACCAGGATTAGATCCAGGGACGTTGACACCAGGATTAGATCCAGAGACCTTGAACCAGGATTAGATCCAGGGACGTTGACCCCAGAATTAAATCCAGGAACGATGACACCAGGATTAGATCCAGTGATGTTGACACCAGGATTAGATCCAGTGACGGTGACACCAGGATTAGATCCAGGGACTTGACACCAGGATTAGATCCAGGGACTTGACCCCAGAATTAAATCCAGGAACGAAGACACCAGGATTAGATCCAGTGATTTTGACACCAGAATTAGATCCAGTGACGCTGACACCAGGATGAGATCCAGGGACTTGACACCAGGATTAGATCCAGGGACGTTGACACCAGGATTAGATCCAGGGACGTTGACACCAGGATTAGACCAGGGACATTGACACCAGGATTAGATCCAGGGACGTTGACATCTGGATTAGAACCAGTGATGTTGACACCAGGATTTGATCCAGGGACGTTGACACCAAATAAAATCCAGTGACGTTTACAACAGGATTAGATCCAGGGAACATGACACCAGGATTAGATCCAGGGACGTTGACACCAGGACGTTGACACCATGATTAGATCCAGGGAAGTTGACACCAGGATTAGAACCAGGCACGTTGCCTCCAGGATTAGACCCAGTGAAATTGACACCAGGATTAGATCCAGGGACATTGATCCCAGGATTAGATCCAGGGACGTTGACACCAGGGTTAGATATATTGAAGTTGACACCAGGATTAGATCCAGTGACGCTGACACCAGGATTATTTCCAGTGACATTGACAACATGATTAGATCCAGTGACGCTGATACCAGGATTAGATCCAGTGACGTTGACACCAGGATTAGATCCAAGGAGGTTGACACCAGGATACGATCCAGTGACGTTGAACCAGGATTTGATCTAGGGACCATGACACCAGGATTTGATCCAGGGACGTTGAAACAAGGATTAGACCCAGGGACGTGACACCAGGATCAGATCCAGGGACGTTGATACCAGTGTCAGATCCGGTGACGTTGACAACAGGATCAGATCCAGGGACGTTGAACCAGGATTAGATCCAGGGACGTTGAACCAGGATTAGATCCAGTGACGTTGAAAAGAGGATTAGATCCAGGGACGTTGATACCAAGATTAGATCCAGGGACGTTGACACCAGGATTAGATACAGTGACGCTGACACCAGGATCAGATTCAGGGACGTTGACACCAGAGTTAGATCCAGGGACGCTGACACCAGGATTAGATCCAGTGACGCTCACACCAGGATTAGATCGAATGACGTTGACACCAGGATTAGATCCAGTGGCGCTGACACCAGTATTAGATCCAGTGACGCTGACACCAGGATAAGATCCAGTGACGTTGACACCAGGATTAGATCCAGGGACCATAACACCAGGATTAGATCCAGTGACATTGACAACAGGATTAGATCAAGTGACGCTGCAACCAGGATAAGATCCATGACGTTGACACTAGGATTAGATCCAGTGACGATGACACCAAGATTAGATCCAGGGACGTTGAACCAGGATTAGATCCAGGGACGTTGAAAATAGGATTAGATCCAGGGACGTTGACACCAGGATTAGATCCAGGGACGTTGACACCAGGATTATTTCCAGTGACATTGACAACATGATTAGATCCAGTGACGCTGACACCAGGATTAGATCCAGGGAGGTTGAACCAGGATTATATCCAGTAACGTTGACACCAGGATTATATCCCGGGACGTTGACACCAGGATTAGATCCAGGGACGTTGAAACAAGGATTAGACCCAGGGACGTGACACCAGGATCAGATCCAGGGACGTTGATACCAGTGTCAGATCCGGTGACGTTGACAACAGGATCAGATCCAGGGACGTTGAACCAGGATTAGATCCAGGGACGTTGAACCAGGATTAGATCCAGTGACGTTGAAAAGAGGATTAGATCCAGGGACGTTGATACCAAGATTAGATCCAGGGACGTTGACACCAGGATTAGATACAGTGACGCTGACACCAGGATCAGATTCAGGGACGTTGACACCAGAGTTAGATCCAGGGACGCTGACACCAGGATTAGATCCAGTGACGCTCACACCAGGATTAGATCGAATGACGTTGACACCAGGATTAGATCCAGTGGCGCTGACACCAGTATTAGATCCAGTGACGCTGACACCAGGATAAGATCCAGTGACGTTGACACCAGGATTAGATCCAGGGACCATAACACCAGGATTAGATCCAGTGACATTGACAACAGGATTAGATCAAGTGACGCTGCAACCAGGATAAGATCCATGACGTTGACACTAGGATTAGATCCAGTGACGATGACACCAAGATTAGATCCAGGGACGTTGAACCAGGATTAGATCCAGGGACGTTGAAAATAGGATTAGATCCAGGGACGTTGACACCAGGATTAGATCCAGGGACGTTGACACCAGGATTATTTCCAGTGACATTGACAACATGATTAGATCCAGTGACGCTGACACCAGGATTAGATCCAGGGAGGTTGAACCAGGATTATATCCAGTAACGTTGACACCAGGATTATATCCCGGGACGTTGACACCAGGATTAGATCCAGGGACGTTGAAACAAGGATTAGATCCAGTGACGTTGACACCAGGATTAGAATCAGGGACGTTGACTCCAGAATTAGATCCAGTGACTTTGACACCAGGATTAGATCTAGTGACGTTGAACCAGGATTAGATCCAGTGACGTTGACAACAGGGTTAGATCCAGGTGCGTTGATAGCAGGATTAGATCGAGTGACGTTGACACCAGGATTAGATCCAGTGACTTTGACACCAGGATAAGATCCAGGGACGTTGACACCAGGATTAGATCCAGGGACGTTGACACCAGGATTAGATCCAGGGACGTTGAAACAAGGATTAGATCCAGGGACGTGACACCAGGATTATTTCCAGTGACATTGACACCATGATTAGTCCAGTGACGCTGACACCAGAATTAGATCCAGGGACGTTGACACCAGGATTAGATCCAGGGAAGTTGACACCAGGATACGATCCAGTGACGTTGAACCAGCATTTGACTAGGGACCATGACACCAGGATTTGATCCAGGGACGTTGAAATCAGGATTAGATCCAGGGACGTGACACCAGGATGAGATCCAGGGACGTTGATACCAGTGTCAGATCCGGTGACGTTGACAACAGCATCAGATCCAGAGACGTTGAAACCAGGATTAGATCCAGGGACGTTGAACCAGGATTAGATCCAGTGACATTGAAAAGAGGATTAGATCCAGGGACGTTGATACCAAGATTAGATCCAGGGATGTTGACCCCAGGATTATATCCAGTTTCGTTGACACCAGGATTAATCGAGGGACGTTGACACCAGGATTAGATACAGTGACGCTGACACCAGGATTAGATCCAGTGATGTTGACACCAGGATTAGATCCAGGGACGTTGACACCAGGATTAGATCCAATGACGTTGACAACAGGAGTACATCCAGGGTCGTTGATACCAGGATTAGATCCAGGGATGTTTACACTAGGATTAGATCCAGTTTCGTTGACACCAGGATTAATCCAGGGACGTTGACACCAGGATTTGATCCAGGGACGTTGACATCAGGATTAGATCCAGAGACGTTGACACCAGGATTAGATCCAGTGACGCTGACACCAGGATTAGATCCAGTGACGATGACACCAGGATTAGATCCAGGAACTTTGACACCATGATTAGATGAAGGGATGTTGACTCCAAGATTAGATCCTGGGATGTTGACACCAGGATTAGATCCAGGGACGTTGACACCAGGATTAGATATAGGGACGTTGACACCAGGATAAGATCCAGCGACGTTGACACCAGGATAAGATCCAGCGACGTTGACACCAGGATTAGATCCAGGGACGTTGGCACCAGGATTAGTTCCAGGGACGTTGACACCAGGATTAGATCCAGTGATGTTGACACAAGGATTAGATCCAGGGACGTTGACACCAGGATTAGATCCAGTGACGTTGACAACATGATTAGATATAGGATCGTTGATACCAGGTTTAGATCCAGGGATGTTGACACCAGGATTAGATCCAGTTTCCTTGACACCAGGATTAATCCAGGGACGTTGACACCAGGATTTGATCCAGGGACGTTGAAACAAGGATTAGATCCAGGGACGTGACACCAGGATTAGATCCAGGGACGTTGATACCAGTGTCAGATCCGGTGACGTTGACAACAGGATCAGATCCAGGGACGTTGAAACCAGGATTAGATCCAGGGACGTTGAAAACAGGATTAGATCCAGTGACGTTGAAAACAAGATAAGATCCAGGGACGTTGATACCAGGATTAGATCCAGGGATGTTGACACCAGGATTAATCCAGGGACGTTGACACCAGGATTAGAAACAGTGACTCTGACACCAGGATTAGATCCAGGGACGTTGAACCCAGGATCAGATCCAGGGAGGTTGACAGAGGATCAGATCCAGGGACGTTGACACCAGAGTTAGATCCAGGGATGCTGACACCAGGATTAGATCCAGTGATGCTCACACCAGGATTAGATCCAATGACGTTGACACCAGGATTAGGTCCAGTGGCGCTGACACCAGGATTAGATCCAGTGACGTTGACACCAGGATTAGATCCAGGGACGTTGACACCAGGATCAGATCCAGTCACATTGACACCAGGATCAGATCCAGGGACGTTGAATCCAGGATTAGATCCAGGGACGTTGAACCAGGATTAGAACCACTGACGTTGACAACAGGATTAGATCCAGGGTCGTTGATACCAGTATTAGATCCAGGGATGTTGACACCAGGATTAGATCCAGTTTCGTTGACACCAGGATTAATCCAGGGAAATTGACACCAGGATTAGATCCAGGGACGTTGACACCAGGATTAGATCCAGAGACGTTGACACCAGGATTAGATCCAGTGACGCTGACACCAGGATTATTTCCAGTGACGTTGACACCATGATTAGATCCAGTTTCGTTGACACCAGGATTAGATCCATTGACGTTGACACCAGGATTAGATCCAGTGACGCTGACACCAGGATTAGATCCAGGGACGTTGAAACTAGTATAAGATCCAGGGAGGTTGACACCAGGATCAGATCCAGTGACGTTGACACCAGGATTAGATCCAGGAATGTTGAACCAGGATTAGATCCAGTGACGTTGACAACAGGGTTAGATCCAGGTGCGTTGATAGCAGGATTAGATCCAGGGATGTTGACACCAGGATTAGATCCAGGGACTTTGACACCAGGATCAGATCCAGTGACGTTGACACCAGGATCAGATCCAGGGACGTTGTAACCAGGATTAGATCCAGGGAGGTTGAACCAGGATTAGATCCAGTGAGGTTGACACCAGGATTAGATCCAGGGACGTTGACACCAGGATTAGATCCAGTGACATTTATACCATGATTAGATCCAGCGACGGTGATACCAGGATTTGAATCAAGGACTTTGATTCCAGAATTAGATCCAGTGACTTTGACACCATGATTAGTTCTAGTGACGCTGACACTAGGATCAGATCCAGGAACGTTGACACCAGGATTAGATCCAGTGACGTTGACACCAGGATTAGATCCAGGGACGTTGACAGCAGGATTAGATCCAGCGACGTTGGCACCAGGATAAAATCCAGTGACGTTGACACCAGGATTAGATCCAGGGACGTTGACATCAGGATTAGATCCAGGGACATTGACACCAGGATTAGATCCAGTGATGTTGAAACAGGATTAGATCCAGGGACGTTGACACCAGAATTAGATCCAGGGATGTTGACACCAGTTTTAGATCCAGGGACTTTGACATGAAGAATAGATCCAGGGACGTTGACACCAAGATTAGATCCAGGGACGTTGACACCAGAATTAGAATTAGGGACGTTTACACCAGGATTAGATCCAGAGACGTTGACACCAGGATTAGATCCAGGGACGTTGACACCAAGATTAGATCCAGGGACGTTGACACCAGGATTAGATCCAAGGACGTTGACACCAGGATTAGATCCAGAGACCTTGGACCAGGATTAGATCCAGGGACGTTGAACCCAGAATTAAATCCAGGAACGATGACACCAGGATTAGATCCAGTGATGTTGACACCAGGATTAGATCCAGTGACTCTGACACCAGGAATAGATCCAGGGACTTGACACCAGGATTAGATCCAGGGACTTGACCACAGAATTAAATCCAGGAACAATGACACCAGGATTAGATCCAGTCTGTTGACACCAAAATTAGATCCAGGGACATTGACACCAGGATTAGATCCAGGCACGTTGACACCAGGATTAGATCCAGGGACATTGACACCAGGATTAGATCCAGGGACGTTGTAACCAGGATTAGATCCAGGGACGTTGAACCAGGATTAGATCCGTAGACGTTGACAACAGGGTTAGATCCAGGTGCGTTGATAGCAGGATTAGATCCAGTGATGTTGACACCAGGATTAGATCCAGTTTCGTTTACACCGGGATTAATCCACGGACATTGACACCAGGATTAGACCAGGGACGCTGACACCAGGATCAGATCCATGAGGTTTCACCAGGATTAGATCCAATGACGATGACACCAGGATTAGATCCAGGGACGTTGAAACTCGGATTAGATCAAGGGACGTGACACCAGGATCAGATCCAGTGACGTTGACACCATGATCAGATCCAGGAACTTTGAAACCAGGATTAGATCCAGGGACGTTGTACCAGGATTAGATCAAGTGACCTTGACAACAGGATTAGATCCAGAGGCGTTGACACCAGGATTAGATCCAGGGACGTTGACACCAGGATTAGATCCAGGGACGTTGACACCAGGATTAGATCCAGTGACGATGACACCAGGATTAGATCCAGGGACGTTGAAACCAGTATCAGATCCCGGGACGTTGACACCAGGATCAGACCAGTGACGTTGACACCAGGATTAGATCCAAGGACGTTGAAACAAGGATTAGATCCAGTGACGTTGACACCAGCATTAGAATCAGGGACGTTGACTCCAGAATTAGATCCAGTGACTTTGACACCAGGATTAGCTCCAGTGACGTTGAACCAGGAATAGATCCAGTGATTTGACACTAGGATCAGATCCAGGGACTTTGAAACCAGGATTAGATCCAGGGACGTTGAAGCAGGATTAGATCCAGTGACGTTGACAACAGGATTAGGTCCAGGGTCGTTGATACCAGGATTAGATCCAGGGATGTTGACACCAGTATTAGATCCAGTTTCGTTGACACCAGAATTAATCCAGGGACGCTGACTCCAGGATTCGATCCAAGGACGTTGACACCAGGATTAGATCCAGTGACGCTGACACCAGGAATAGATCCAGGGACTTGACACCAGGATTAGATCCAGGGACTTGACCACAGAATTAAATCCAGGAACAATGACACCAGGATTAGATCCAGTCTGTTGACACCAAAATTAGATCCAGGGACATTGACACCAGGATTAGATCCAGGCACGTTGACACCAGGATTAGATCCAGGGACATTGACACCAGGATTAGATCCAGGGACGTTGTAACCAGGATTAGATCCAGGGACGTTGAACCAGGATTAGATCCGTAGACGTTGACAACAGGGTTAGATCCAGGTGCGTTGATAGCAGGATTAGATCCAGTGATGTTGACACCAGGATTAGATCCAGTTTCGTTTACACCGGGATTAATCCACGGACGTTGACACCAGGATTAGACCAGGGACGCTGACACCAGGATCAGATCCATGAGGTTTCACCAGGATTAGATCCAGTGACGATGACACCAGGATTAGATCCAGGGACGTTGAAACTCGGATTAGATCAAGGGACGTGACACCAGGATCAGATCCAGTGACGTTGACACCATGATCAGATCCAGGGACTTTGAAACCAGGATTAGATCCAGGGACGTTGTACCAGGATTAGATCCAGTGACCTTGACAACAGGATTAGATCCAGGGGCGTTGACACCAGGATCAGATCCAGGGACTTTGAAACCAGGATTAGATCCAGGGACGTTGTACCAGGATTAGATCAAGTGACCTTGACACCAGGATTAGATCCAGTTTCCTTGACACCAGGATTAATCCAGGGACGTTGACACCAGGATTTGATCCAGGGACGTTGAAACAAGGATTAGATCCAGGGACGTGACACCAGGATTAGATCCAGGGACGTTGATACCAGTGTCAGATCCGGTGACGTTGACAACAGGATCAGATCCAGGGACGTTGAAACCAGGATTAGATCCAGGGACGTTGAAAACAGGATTAGATCCAGTGACGTTGAAAACAAGATAAGATCCAGGGACGTTGATACCAGGATTAGATCCAGGGATGTTGACACCAGGATTAATCCAGGGACGTTGACACCAGGATTAGAAACAGTGACTCTGACACCAGGATTAGATCCAGGGACGTTGAACCCAGGATCAGATCCAGGGAGGTTGACAGAGGATCAGATCCAGGGACGTTGACACCAGAGTTAGATCCAGGGATGCTGACACCAGGATTAGATCCAGTGATGCTCACACCAGGATTAGATCCAATGACGTTGACACCAGGATTAGGTCCAGTGGCGCTGACACCAGGATTAGATCCAGTGACGTTGACACCAGGATTAGATCCAGGGACGTTGACACCAGGATCAGATCCAGTCACATTGACACCAGGATCAGATCCAGGGACGTTGAATCCAGGATTAGATCCAGGGACGTTGAACCAGGATTAGATCCAGTGACGTTGACAACAGGATTAGATCCAGGGTCGTTGATACCAGTATTAGATCCAGGGATGTTGACACCAGGATTAGATCCAGTTTCGTTGACACCAGGATTAATCCAGGGAAATTGACACCAGGATTAGATCCAGGGACGTTGACACCAGGATTAGATCCAGAGACGTTGACACCAGGATTAGATCCAGTGACGCTGACACCAGGATTATTTCCAGTGACGTTGACACCATGATTAGATCCAGTTTCGTTGACACCAGGATTAGATCCATTGACGTTGACACCAGGATTAGATCCAGTGACGCTGACACCAGGATTAGATCCAGGGACGTTGAAACTAGTATAAGATCCAGGGAGGTTGACACCAGGATCAGATCCAGTGACGTTGACACCAGGATTAGATCCAGGAAGGTTGAACCAGGATTAGATCCAGTGACGTTGACAACAGGGTTAGATCCAGGTGCGTTGATAGCAGGATTAGATCCAGGGATGTTGACACCAGGATTAGATCCAGGGACTTTGACACCAGGATCAGATCCAGTGACGTTGACACCAGGATCAGATCCAGGGACGTTGTAACCAGGATTAGATCCAGGGAGGTTGAACCAGGATTAGATCCAGTGAGGTTGACACCAGGATTAGATCCAGGGACGTTGACACCAGGATTAGATCCAGTGACATTTATACCATGATTAGATCCAGCGACGGTGATACCAGGATTTGAATCAAGGACTTTGATTCCAGAATTAGATCCAGTGACTTTGACACCATGATTAGTTCTAGTGACGCTGACACTAGGATCAGATCCAGGAACGTTGACACCAGGATTAGATCCAGTGACGTTGACACCAGGATTAGATCCAGGGACGTTGACAGCAGGATTAGATCCAGCGACGTTGGCACCAGGATAAAATCCAGTGACGTTGACACCAGGATTAGATCCAGGGACGTTGACATCAGGATTAGATCCAGGGACATTGACACCAGGATTAGATCCAGTGATGTTGAAACAGGATTAGATCCAGGGACGTTGACACCAGAATTAGATCCAGGGATGTTGACACCAGTTTTAGATCCAGGGACTTTGACATGAAGAATAGATCCAGGGACGTTGACACCAAGATTAGATCCAGGGACGTTGACACCAGAATTAGAATTAGGGACGTTTACACCAGGATTAGATCCAGAGACGTTGACACCAGGATTAGATCCAGGGACGTTGACACCAAGATTAGATCCAGGGACGTTGACACCAGGATTAGATCCAAGGACGTTGACACCAGGATTAGATCCAGAGACCTTGGACCAGGATTAGATCCAGGGACGTTGAACCCAGAATTAAATCCAGGAACGATGACACCAGGATTAGATCCAGTGATGTTGACACCAGGATTAGATCCAGTGACTCTGACACCAGGAATAGATCCAGGGACTTGACACCAGGATTAGATCCAGGGACTTGACCACAGAATTAAATCCAGGAACAATGACACCAGGATTAGATCCAGTCTGTTGACACCAAAATTAGATCCAGGGACATTGACACCAGGATTAGATCCAGGCACGTTGACACCAGGATTAGATCCAGGGACATTGACACCAGGATTAGATCCAGGGACGTTGTAACCAGGATTAGATCCAGGGACGTTGAACCAGGATTAGATCCGTAGACGTTGACAACAGGGTTAGATCCAGGTGCGTTGATAGCAGGATTAGATCCAGTGATGTTGACACCAGGATTAGATCCAGTTTCGTTTACACCGGGATTAATCCACGGACATTGACACCAGGATTAGACCAGGGACGCTGACACCAGGATCAGATCCATGAGGTTTCACCAGGATTAGATCCAATGACGATGACACCAGGATTAGATCCAGGGACGTTGAAACTCGGATTAGATCAAGGGACGTGACACCAGGATCAGATCCAGTGACGTTGACACCATGATCAGATCCAGGGACTTTGAAACCAGGATTAGATCCAGGGACGTTGTACCAGGATTAGATCAAGTGACCTTGACAACAGGATTAGATCCAGAGGCGTTGACACCAGGATTAGATCCAGGGACGTTGACACCAGGATTAGATCCAGGGACGTTGACACCAGGATTAGATCCAGTGACGATGACACCAGGATTAGATCCAGGGACGTTGAAACCAGTATCAGATCCCGGGACGTTGACACCAGGATCAGACCAGTGACGTTGACACCAGGATTAGATCCAAGGACGTTGAAACAAGGATTAGATCCAGTGACGTTGACACCAGCATTAGAATCAGGGACGTTGACTCCAGAATTAGATCCAGTGACTTTGACACCAGGATTAGCTCCAGTGACGTTGAACCAGGAATAGATCCAGTGATTTGACACTAGGATCAGATCCAGGGACTTTGAAACCAGGATTAGATCCAGGGACGTTGAAGCAGGATTAGATCCAGTGACGTTGACAACAGGATTAGGTCCAGGGTCGTTGATACCAGGATTAGATCCAGGGATGTTGACACCAGTATTAGATCCAGTTTCGTTAAAACCAGAATTAATCCAGGGACGCTGACTCCAGGATTCGATCCAAGGACGTTGACACCAGGATTAGATCCAGTGACGCTGACACCAGGAATAGATCCAGGGACTTGACACCAGGATTAGATCCAGGGACTTGACCACAGAATTAAATCCAGGAACAATGACACCAGGATTAGATCCAGTCTGTTGACACCAAAATTAGATCCAGGGACATTGACACCAGGATTAGATCCAGGCACGTTGACACCAGGATTAGATCCAGGGACATTGACACCAGGATTAGATCCAGGGACGTTGTAACCAGGATTAGATCCAGGGACGTTGAACCAGGATTAGATCCGTAGACGTTGACAACAGGGTTAGATCCAGGTGCGTTGATAGCAGGATTAGATCCAGTGATGTTGACACCAGGATTAGATCCAGTTTCGTTTACACCGGGATTAATCCACGGACGTTGACACCAGGATTAGACCAGGGACGCTGACACCAGGATCAGATCCATGAGGTTTCACCAGGATTAGATCCAGTGACGATGACACCAGGATTAGATCCAGGGACGTTGAAACTCGGATTAGATCAAGGGACGTGACACCAGGATCAGATCCAGTGACGTTGACACCATGATCAGATCCAGGGACTTTGAAACCAGGATTAGATCCAGGGACGTTGTACCAGGATTAGATCCAGTGACCTTGACAACAGGATTAGATCCAGGGGCGTTGACACCAGGATCAGATCCAGGGACTTTGAAACCAGGATTAGATCCAGGGACGTTGTACCAGGATTAGATCAAGTGACCTTGACAACAGGATTAGATCCAGGGGCGTTGACACCAGGATTAGATCCAGGGACGTTGACACCAGGATTAGATCCAGGGACGTTGAAAACCAGGATTAGATCCAGTGACGATGACACCAGGATTAGATCCAGGGACGTTGAAACCAGTATCAGATCCCGGGACGTTGACACCAGGATCAGACCAGTGACGTTGACACCAGGATTAGATCCAAGGACGTTGAAACAAGGATTAGATCCAGTGACGTTGACACCAGTATTAGAAACAGGGACGTTGACTCCAGAATTAGATCCAGTGACTTTGACACCAGGATTAGCTCCAGTGACGTTGAACCAGGATTAGATCCAGTGATTTGACACTAGGATCAGATCCAGGGACTTTGAAACCAGGATTAGATCCAGGGATGTTGAAGCAGGATTAGATCCAGTGACGTTGACAACAGGATTAGGTCCAGGGTCGTTGATACCAGGATTAGATCCAGGGATGTTGACACCAGTATTAGATCCAGTTTCGTTGACACCAGAATTAATCCAGGGACGCTGACACCAGGATTCGATCCAAGGACGTTGACACCAGTATTAGATCCAGGGACGTGGACACCAGGATTCGATCCAATGACGTTGACACCAGGATTAGATACAGGGACGTTGAAACCAGGATTAGGTCCAGGGACGTTGACACCAGGATTAGATCCAGTGACTTTGACAACAGGATTAGATCCAGGGACGTTGACACCAGGATTAGATCCAGGGATGTTGACACCAGGATTAGATCCAGTGACACTGACACCAGGATCAGATCCTTGACGTTTACACTAGGATAAGATCCAGTGACGATTTCACCAAGATTAGATCCAGGGACGTTGACACCAGGATTAGATCCAGGGACGTTGAAACCAGGATTATCTCCAGGCACGTTGAACCAGGATTAGATCCAGTGATGTTGAGAACAGGGTTAGATCCAGGTGCGTTGATAGCAGGATTAGATCCAGTGATGTTGAAACCAGGATTAGATCCAGTTTCGTTTTCACCGGGATTAATCCACGGACGTTGACACCAGGATTAGATCCAGGGACGCTGACACCAGGATCAGATCCATGACATTGACACCAGGATCAGATCCAGTTACGATGACACCAGAATTAGATCCAGGGACTTTGACACCAGGATTAGATCCAGGGTCGTTGACTCCAAGATTAGATCCTGGGACTTTGACACCAGGATTAGATCCAGTTTCGTTGACACCAGGATTAATCCAGGGACGTTGACACCAGGACTAGATCCAGGGACGTTGAACCAGGATTAGATCCAGTGACGTTGACAACAGGATTAGAACCAGGGTCGTTGATACCAGGATTAGTTCCAGGGATGTTGACACCAGGATTAGATCCAGTTTCGTTGACACCAGGATTAATTCAGGGACGTTGATACCAGGATTAGATCCAGGGACGTTGACACCAGGATTAGATCCAGAGACTTTGACACCAGGATTAGATCCAGTGACGCTGACACCAGGATTATTTTCAGTGACGTTGACACCATGATTAGATCCAGTTTCGTTGACACCAGGATTAGATCGATTGACGTTGACACCAGGATTAGATCTAGTGACGTTGACACCAGGATTAGATCCAGGGTCGTTGAAACTAGTATCAGACCCAGGGACGTTGACACCAGGATCAGATCCAGTGACGTTGACACCAGGATCAGATTCAGGAACGTTGAAACCAGGATTAGATCCAGGGACGTTGAAACAGGATTAGATCCAGTGACGTTGAAAACAAGATTAGATCCAGGGACGTTGATACCGGGATTAGAACCAGGGATGTTGACACCAGGATTATATCCAGTTTCATTGACACCAGGATTAATCCAGGGACGTTGACACCAGGATTAGATACAGTGACGTTGACACCAGGATTAGATCCAGGGACGTTGAAACCAGGAATAGATCCAGGGACGTTGAAACCAGGATCAGATCCAGGGACGTTGACACCAGAGTTAGATCCCGGGACGCTGACACCAGGATTAGATCCAGGGACGCTCACACCAGGATTAGATCCAATGACGTTGACACCAGGATTAGATCCAGTGGCGCTGACACCAGGATTAGATCCAGTGACGCTGACACCAGTATTAGATCCAGTGACGTTGACAACAGTATTAGATCCAGGGATGATGATACCAGGATTAGAACGAGGGACGTGGACACCAGGATTAGATCCAGTTTCGATAACACCACAATAAGATGCAGGTACGTTGACACCAGGATCAGATCCAGGGTCGTTGACACCAGGATTAGATCCAGTGACGCTGACACCAGGATCAGATCCTTGACGTTTACACTAGGATTAGATCCAGTGACGATGTCACCAAGATTAGATCCAGGGACGTTGACACCAGGATTAGATCCAGAGACGTTGAAACCAGGATTAGATCCAGTGACGTTGAACCAGGATTAGATCCAGTGATGTTGACAACAGGGTTAGATCCAGGTGCGTTGATAGCAGGATTAGATCCAGTGATGTTGACACCAGGATTAGATCCAGTTTCGTTTACACCGGTATTAATCCACAGATGTTGACACCAGGATTAGATACAGGGACGTTGAAACCAGGATTAGATCCAGTGACGTTGACACCAGGATTAGATCCAGTGACGTTGACAACAGGATTAGATCCAGGGATGTTGAAGCAGGATTAGATCCAGTGACGTTGACAACAGGATTAGATCCAGGGACGTTGACACCAGGATTAGATCCAGGGATGTTGACACCAGGATTAGATCCAGTGACACTGACACCAGGATCAGATCCTTGACGTTTACACTAGGATTAGATCCAGTGACGATTTCACCAAGATTAGATCCAGGGACGTTGACACCAGGATTAGATCCAGGGACGTTGAAACCAGGATTATCTCCAGGGACGTTGAACCAGGATTAGATCCAGTGATGTTGAGAACAGGGTTAGATCCAGGTGCGTTGATAGCAGGATTAGATCCAGTGATGTTGAAACCAGGATTAGATCCAGTTTCGTTTTCACCGGGATTAATCCACGGACGTTGACACCAGGATTAGATCGAGGGACGCTGACACCAGGATCAGATCCATGACATTGACACCAGGATCAGATCCAGTTACGATGACACCAGAATTAGATCCAGGGACTTTGACACCAGGATTAGATCCAGGGTCGTTGACTCCAAGATTAGATCCTGGGACTTTGACACCAGGATTAGATCCAGTTTCGTTGACACCAGGATTAATCCAGGGACGTTGACACCAGGACTAGATCCAGGGACGTTGAACCAGGATTAGATCCAGTGACGTTGACAACAGGATTAGAACCAGGGTCGTTGATACCAGGATTAGTTCCAGGGATGTTGACACCAGGATTAGATCCAGTTTCGTTGACACCAGGATTAATTCAGGGACGTTGATACCAGGATTAGATCCAGGGACGTTGACACCAGGATTAGATCCAGAGACTTTGACACCAGGATTAGATCCAGTGACGCTGACACCAGGATTATTTTCAGTGACGTTGACACCATGATTAGATCCAGTTTCGTTGACACCAGGATTAGATCGATTGACGTTGACACCAGGATTAGATCTAGTGACGTTGACACCAGGATTAGATCCAGGGTCGTTGAAACTAGTATCAGACCCAGGGACGTTGACACCAGGATCAGATCCAGTGACGTTGACACCAGGATCAGATTCAGGAACGTTGAAACCAGGATTAGATCCAGGGACGTTGAAACAGGATTAGATCCAGTGACGTTGAAAACAAGATTAGATCCAGGGACGTTGATACCGGGATTAGAACCAGGGATGTTGACACCAGGATTATATCCAGTTTCATTGACACCAGGATTAATCCAGGGACGTTGACACCAGGATTAGATACAGTGACGTTGACACCAGGATTAGATCCAGGGACGTTGAAACCAGGAATAGATCCAGGGACGTTGAAACCAGGATCAGATCCAGGGACGTTGACACCAGAGTTAGATCCCGGGACGCTGACACCAGGATTAGATCCAGGGACGCTCACACCAGGATTAGATCCAATGACGTTGACACCAGGATTAGATCCAGTGGCGCTGACACCAGGATTAGATCCAGTGACGCTGACACCAGTATTAGATCCAGTGACGTTGACAACAGTATTAGATCCAGGGATGATGATACCAGGATTAGAACGAGGGACGTGGACACCAGGATTAGATCCAGTTTCGATAACACCACAATAAGATGCAGGTACGTTGACACCAGGATCAGATCCAGGGTCGTTGACACCAGGATTAGATCCAGTGACGCTGACACCAGGATCAGATCCTTGACGTTTACACTAGGATTAGATCCAGTGACGATGTCACCAAGATTAGATCCAGGGACGTTGACACCAGGATTAGATCCAGAGACGTTGAAACCAGGATTAGATCCAGGGACGTTGAACCAGGATTAGATCCAGTGATGTTGACAACAGGGTTAGATCCAGGTGCGTTGATAGCAGGATTAGATCCAGTGATGTTGACACCAGGATTAGATCCAGTTTCGTTTACACCGGTATTAATCCACAGATGTTGACACCAGGATTAGATACAGGGACGTTGAAACCAGGATTAGATCCAGTGACGTTGACACCAGGATTAGATCCAGTGACGTTGACAACAGGATTAGATCCAGGGATGTTGAAGCAGGATTAGATCCAGTGACGTTGACAACAGGATTAGATTAGGGTCGTTGATACCAGGATTAGATCCAGGGATGTTGACACCAGGATTAGATCCAGTTTCGTTGACAACCGGATTAATCCAGGGACATTGACATCAGGATTAGATCCAAGGACGTTGACACCAGGATTAGATCCAGGGACATGGACACCAGGATTATATCCAGTGACGATGACACCAGGATTAGATCCAGGGACGTTGAAACTCCGATTAGATCAAGGGACGTGACACCAGGATCAGATCCAGTGACGTTGACACCATGATCAGATCCAGGGACTTTGAAACCAGGATTAGATCCAGGGACGTTGTACCAGGTTTAGATCCAGTGACCTTGACAACAGGATTAGATCCAGGGGCGTTGACACCAGGATTAGATCCAGGGACGTTGACACCAGGATTAGATCCAGGGACGTTGACACCAGGATTAGATCCAGTGACGATGACACCAGGATTAGATCCAGGGACGTTGAAACCAGTATCAGATCCCGGGACGTTGACACCAGGATCAGACCAGTGACGTTGACACCAGGATTAGATCCAAGGACGTTGCAACAAGGATTAGATCCAGTGACGTTGACACCAGCATTAGAATCAGGGACGTTGACTCCAGAATTAGATCCAGTGACTTTGACACCAGGATTAGATCCAGTGACGTTGAACCAGGATTAGATCCAGTGATTTGACACGAGGATCAGATCCAGGGACTTTGAAACCCGGATTAGATCCAGGGACGTTGAAGCAGGATTAGATCCAGTGACGTTGACAACAGGATTAGATCCAGGGTCGTTGATACCAGGATTAGATCCAGGGATGTTGACACCAGGATTAGATCCAGTTTCGTTGACACCAGGATTAATCCAGGGACGTTGACACCAGGATTCGATCCAAGGACGTTGACACCAGGATTAGATCCAGGGACGTGGACACCAGGATTAGATCCAATGACGTTGACACCAGGATTAGATACAGGGACGTTGAAACCAGGATTAGATCCAGGGACGTTGACACCAGGATTATATCCAGTGACGTTGACAACAGGATTAGATCCAGGGACGTTGACATCAGGATTAGATCCAGGGACGTTGACACCAGGATTAGATCCAGTGACGCTGACACCAGGATCAGATCCTTGACGTTTACACTAGGATTAGATCCAGTGACGATGTCACCAAGATTAGATCCAGGGACGTTGACACCAGGATTAGATCCAGGGACGTTGAAACCAGGATTAGATCCAGGGACGTTGAACCAGGATTAGATCCAGTGATGTTGACAACAGGGTTAGATCCAGGTGCGTTGATAGCAGGATTAGATCCAGTGATGTTGAAACCAGGATTAGATCCAGTTTCGTTTACACCGGGATTAATCCACAGACGTTGACACCAGGATTAGATCCAGGGACGCTGACACCAGGATCAGATCCATGACATTGACACCAGGAGCAGATCCAGTTACGATGACACCAGGATTAGTTCCAGGGACTTTGACACCAGGATTAGATCCAGAGTCGTTGACTCCAAGATTAGATCTTGGGACTTTGACACCAGGATTTGATCCAGGTTCGTTGACAACAGGATTAATCCAGGGACGTTGACACCAGGATTAGATCCAGGGACGTTGAACCAGGATTAGATCCAGTGACATTGACAACACGATTAGATCCAGGGTCGTTGATACCAGGATTAGGTCCAGGGATGTTGACACCAGGATTAGATCCAGTTTCGTTGACACCAGGATTAATCCAGGGACGTTGATACCAGGATTAGATCCAGGGACGTTGACACCAGGATTAGATCCAGAGACTTTGACACCAGGATTAGATCCAGTGACGCTGACACCAGGATTATTTTCAGTGACGTTGACACCATGATTAGATCCAGTTTCGTTGACACCAGGATTAGATCGATTGACGTTGACAACAGGATTAGATCTAGTGACGCTGACACCAGGATTAGATCCAGGGTCGTTGTAACTAGTATCAGATCCAGGGACGTTGACACCAGGATCAGATCCAGTGACGTTGACACCAGGATTAGATCCAGGGACGTTGAAACCAGGATTAGATCCACGGATGTTGATACCGGGATTAGATCCAGGGATATTGACACCAGGATTAGATCGAGGGACGCTGACACCAGGATCAGATCCATGACCTTGACACCAGGATTAGATCCAGTGACGATGACACCAGGATTAGATCCAGGGACTTTGACACCATGATTAGCTGAAGGGACGTTGACTCCAAGATTAGATCCTGGGACGTTGACACCAGGATCAGATCCAGTGACGTTGACACCAGGATTAGATCCAGGGACGTTGACAGCAGGATTAGATCCAGGGACGTTGACACCAGGATTAGATCCATGACGTTGACAACAGGATTAGATCCAGGGACTTTGACACCAGGATTAGATCCAGGGATGTTGACACCAGTTTAGATCCAGGGACTTTGACATGAAGAATAGATCCAGGGATGTTGACACCAAGATTAGATCCAGAGACGTTGACACCAGGATTAGATCTAGGGACGTTTACACCACGATTGGATCCAGAGACCTTGACACGAGGATTAGATCCAGGGACTTGACACCAGGATTAGATCCTGGGACGTTGACATTTTGATTAGATCCAGTTTTGTTGACACCGGTATTTGATACAGGGACGTTGACACCAAAATAAGATCCAGTGACGTTGAGAAAAGGATTAGATTTAGGGAACTTGACACCAGGATTAGATCCAGGGACGTTGATACCAGGACGTTGACACCACGATTAGATCCAGGGAAGTTGACATCAGGATTAGATACAGGCACGTTGCCTCCAGGATTAGATCCAGTGACATTGACACCAGGATTAGATCAAGGGACGTTGATCACAGGATTAGATCCAGGGACGTTGACACCAGGGTTAGATATATTGAAGTTGACACCAGGATTAGATCCAGTGACGCTGACACCAGGATTATTTCCATTGACATTGACACCATGATTAGATCCAGTGACGCTGACACCAGGATTAGATCCAGGGACGTTGACACCAGGATTAGATCCAGGGACGTTGACACCAGGATACGATCCAGTGACGTTGAACCAGGATTTGATCTAGGGATCATGACAGCAGGATTTGTTCCAGGAACGTTGAAACAAGGATTAGATCCAGGTACGTGACACCAGGATCAGATCCAGGATGTTGATACCAGTGTCAGATCCGGTGACGTTGACACCAGGATCAGATCCAGGAACGTTGAAACCAGGATTAGATCCAGGGACGTTGAAACAGGATTAGATCCAGTGACGTTGAAAACAGGATTAGATCCAGGGACGTTGATACCAGGATTAGAACCAGGGATGTTGACACCAGGATTATATCCAGTTTCATTGACACCAGGATTAATCCAGGGACCTTGACACCAGGATTAGATACAGTGACGTTGACACCAGGATTAGATCCAGGGACGTTGAAACCAGGATTAGATCCAGGGACGTTGAAACCAGGATCAGATCCAGGGACGTTGACACCAGAGTTAGATCCCGGGAAGCTGACACCAGGATTAGATCCAGGGACGCTCACACCAGGATTAGATCCAATGACGTTGACACCAGGATTAGATCCAGTGGCGCTGACACCAGGATTAGATCCAGTGACGCTGACACCAGTATTAGATCCAGTGACGTTGACAACAGTATTAGATCCAGGGATGATGATACCAGGATTAGAACGAGGGACGTGGACACCAGGATTAGATCCAGTTTCGATAACACCACAATTAGATGCAGGTACGTTGACACCAGGATCAGATCCAGGGTCGTTGACACCAGGATCAGATCCAGGGACGTTGACACCAGGATCAGATCCAGGGCCGTTTACACCAGGATCAGATCCAGTGACGTTGACACCAGAATCAGATCCAGGGACGTTGAAACCAGGATTAGATCCAGTGATGTTGACACCAGGATTCGAATCAGGGACGTGGACTCCAGAATTAGATCCAGTGACTTTTACACCAGGATTTGATCCAATGATGCTGACACTATGTTCAGATCCAGGGAGGTTGACACCAGGATTAGATCCAGTGACGTTGACACCAGGATTAGATCCAGGGATGTTGACAACAGGGTTAGATCCAGGTGCGTTGATAGCAGGATTAGATCCAGCGATGTTGAAACCAGGATTAAATCCAGTTTCGTTTACACCGGGATTAATCCACGGACGTTGACACCAGGATTAGTTCCAGGGACGCTGACACCGGGATCAGATCCATGATGTTGACACCAGGATCAGATCCAGTTACGATGACACCAGGATCAGATCCAGGGACTTTGACACCAGTATTAGATCCAGGGTCGTTGAATCCAAGATTAGATCCTGGGACTTTGACACCAGGATTAGATATAGGGACGTTAAAACTAGGATTAGATGCAGGGACGTGACACCATGATCAGATCCAGGGACGTTGACACCAGGATCAGATCCAGTGACATTGACACCAGGATCAGATCCAGGGATGTTGACACCAGGATTAGATCCAGTTTCGTTGACACCAGGATTAATCCAGGTACGTTGACACCAGGATTAGATCCAAGGACGTTGACACCAGGATTAGATCCAGGGACGTTGACACCAGGATTAGATCCAGGGACGTTGACACCAGGCTTAGATCCAGTGACGCTGACACCAGGATCAGATCCTTGACGTTGACACTAGGATTAGATCCAGTGACGATGTCACTAAGATTAGATCCAGGGACGTTGACACCAGGATTAGATCCAGGGACGTTGAAACCAGGATTAGATCCAGGACGTTGAACCAGGATTAGATCCAGTGATGTTGACAACAGGGTTAGATCCAGGTGCGTTGATAGCAGGATTAGATCCAGCGATGTTGAAACCAGGATTAGATCCAGTTTCGTTTACACCGGGATTAATCCACGGACGTTGACACCAGGATTAGATCCAGGGACGCTGACACCAGGATCAGATCCATGACGTTGACACCAGGATCATATCCTGTTACAATGACACCAGGATTAGATCCAGGGACTTTGACACCAGGATTAGATCCAGGGTCGTTGAATCCAAGATTAGATCCTGGGACTTGGACACCAGGATTAGATATAGGGACGTTAAAACTAGGATTAGATCCAGGGACGTGACACCATGATCAGTTCCAGGGACGTTGACACCAGGATCAGATCCAGTGACATTGACACCAGGATCAGATCCAGGGACGTTGAAACCAGGATTAGATCCAGGGACGTTGAACCAGGATTAGATACAGTGACGTTGACAACAAGATTAGATCCAGGGTCGTTGATACCAGGATTAGATCCAGGGATGTTGACACTAGGATTAGCCCAGTGATTCTGACACCAGGATTAGATCCAGTGACGATGACACCAGGATTAGATCCAGGGACTTTGACACCATGATTAGATGAAGGGACGTTGACTCCAAGATTAGATCCTGGGACGTTGACACCAGGATTAGATCCAGGGACGTTGACACCAGGATTAGATATAGGGACCTTGACACCAGGATAAGATCCAGGGACGTTGACACCAGGATAAGATCCCGCGACGTTGACCCCAGGATTAGATCCAGGGACGTTGACACCAGGATTAGATCCAGGGACGTTGACACCAGGATTAGATCCAGTGATGTTGACACCAGGATTAGATCCAGGGACGTTGACACCAGGATTAGATCCAGTGACGTTGACAATATGATTAGATCTAGGATCGTTGATACCAGGTTTAGATCCAGGGATGATGACACCAGGATTAGATCCAGTTTCGTTGACACCAGGATTAATCCAGGGACGTTGACACCAGGATTTGATCCAGGGACGTTGACACCAGGATTAGATCCAGAGACATTGAAACCAGGATTAGATCCAGTGATGCTGACACCAGGATTATTTCCAGTGACGTTGACACCATGATTAGATCCAGTTTCGTTGACACCAGGATTAGATCCATTGACGTTGACATCATGATTAGATCCAGTGACGCTGACACCAGGATTAGATCCAGGGACGTTGATACCAGTATCAGATCGAGGGACGTTGACACCAGGATCAGATCCAGTGACGTTGACACCAGGATTAGATCCAGGGACGTTGAAACCAGGATTAGATCCAGGGAGGTTTATACCAGATTAGATCCAGGGATGTTGACACCTGGATTAGATCCAGGGACACTGACACCAGGATCAGATCCATGACGTTGACACCAGGATTAGATCCAGTGACGATGACACCAGGATTAAATCCAGGGACTTTGACACCATGATTAGATGTAGGGACGTTGACTCCAAGATTAGATCCTGGGACGTTGACACCAGGATTAGATCCAGGGATGTTGACACCAGGATTAGATATAGGGCCGTTGACACCAGGATAAGATCCAGCGACGTTGACACCAGGATAAGATCCAGTGACGTTGACACCAGGATTAGATCAAGGGATGTTGACACCAGGATTAGATCCAGGGACGTTGACACCAGGATTAGATCCAGTGATGTTGACACCAGGATTAGATCCAGTGCCGTTTACACCAGGATTAGATCCAGGGATGTTGACACCAGTTTAGATCCAGGGACTTTGACATGAAGATTAGATCCAGGGACGTTGACACCAACATTAGATCCAAGGACGTTGACACCAGGATTAGATCTAGGGACGTTTACAACAGGATTAGATCCAGAGACGTTGACACCAGGATTAGATCCAGGGACATTGACACCAAGATTAGATCCAGGGACATTGACACCAGGATTAGATCCAGGGACGTTGACACCAGGATTAGATCCAGAGACCTTGAACCAGGATTAGATCCAGGGACGTTGACCCCAGAATTAAATCCAGGAACGATGACACCAGGATTAGATCCAGTGATGTTGACACCAGGATTAGATCCAGTGACGGTGACACCAGGATTAGATACAGGGACTTGACACTAGGATTAGATCCAGGGACTTGACCCCAGAATTAAATCCAGGAACGAAGACACCAGGATTAGATCCAGTGATTTTGACACCAGAATTAGATCCAGTGACGCTGACACCAGGATGAGATCCAGGGACTTGACACCAGGATTAGATCCAGGTACGTTGACACCAGGATTAGATCCAGGGACGTTGACACCAGGATTAGACCAGGGACATTGACACCAGGATTAGATCCAGGGACGTTGACATCTGGATTAGAACCAGTGATGTTGACACCAGGATTTGATCCAGGGACGTTGACACCAAATAAAATCCAGTGACGTTTACAACAGGATTAGATCCAGGGAACATGACACCAGGATTAGATCCAGGGACGTTGACACCAGGACGTTGACACCATGATTAGATCCAGGGAAGTTGACACCAGGATTAGAACCAGGCACGTTGCCTCCAGGATTAGATCCAGTGACATTGACACCAGGATTAGATCCAGGGACATTGATCCCAGGATTAGATCCAGGGACGTTGACACCAGGGTTAGATATATTGAAGTTGACACCAGGATTAGATCCAGTGACGCTGACACCAGGATTATTTCCAGTGACATTGACAACATGATTAGATCCAGTGACGCTGATACCAGGATTAGATCCAGGGACGTTGACACCAGGATTAGATCCAGGGAGGTTGACACCAGGATACGATCCAGTGACGTTGAACCAGGATTTGATCTAGGGACCATGACACCAGGATTTGATCCAGGGACGTTGAAACAAGGATTAGACCCAGGGACGTGACACCAGGATCAGATCCAGGGACGTTGATACCAGTGTCAGATCCGGTGACGTTGACAACAGGATCAGATCCAGGGACGTTGAACCAGGATTAGATCCAGGGACGTTGAACCAGGATTAGATCCAGTGACGTTGAAAAGAGGATTAGATCCAGGGACGTTGATACCAAGATTAGATCCAGGGACGTTGACACCAGGATTAGATACAGTGACGCTGACACCAGGATCAGATTCAGGGACGTTGACACCAGAGTTAGATCCAGGGACGCTGACACCAGGATTAGATCCAGTGACGCTCACACCAGGATTAGATCGAATGACGTTGACACCAGGATTAGATCCAGTGGCGCTGACACCAGTATTAGATCCAGTGACGCTGACACCAGGATAAGATCCAGTGACGTTGACACCAGGATTAGATCCAGGGACCATAACACCAGGATTAGATCCAGTGACATTGACAACAGGATTAGATCAAGTGACGCTGCAACCAGGATAAGATCCATGACGTTGACACTAGGATTAGATCCAGTGACGACACCAAGATTAGATCCAGGGACGTTGAACCAGGATTAGATCCAGGGACGTTGAAAATAGGATTAGATCCAGGGACGTTGACACCAGGATTAGATCCAGGGACGTTGACACCAGGATTATTTCCAGTGACATTGACAACATGATTAGATCCAGTGACGCTGACACCAGGATTAGATCCAGGGAGGTTGAACCAGGATTATATCCAGTAACGTTGACACCAGGATTATATCCCGGGACGTTGACACCAGGATTAGATCCAGGGACGTTGAAACAAGGATTAGATCCAGTGACGTTGACACCAGGATTAGAATCAGGGACGTTGACTCCAGAATTAGATACAGTGACTTTGACACCAGGATTAGATCTAGTGACGTTGAACCAGGATTAGATCCAGTGACGTTGACAACAGGGTTAGATCCAGGTGCGTTGATAGCAGGATTAGATCCAGTGATGTTGACACCAGGATTAGATCCAGTTTCGTTTACACCGGGATTAATCCACGGACGTTGACACCAGGATTAGACCAGGGACGCTGACACCAGGATCAGATCCATGAGGTTTCACCAGGATTAGATCCAGTGACGATGACACCAGGATTAGATCCAGGGACGTTGAAACTCGGATTAGATCCAGCGACTTTGACACCAGGATAAGATCCAGGGACGTTGACACCAGGATTAGATCCAGGGACGCTGACACCAGGATCAGATCCATGAGGTTTCACCAGGATCAGATCCATGAGGTTTCACCAGGATTAGATCCAGTGACGTTGACACCAGGATTAGATCCAGCGACTTTGACACCAGGATAAGATCCAGGGACGTTGACACCAGGATTAGATCCAGGGACGTTGACACCAGGATTAGATCCAGGGACGTTGAAACAAGGATTAGATCCAGGGACGTGACACCAGGATTATTTCCAGTGACATTGACACCATGATTAGTCCAGTGACGCTGACACCAGAATTAGATCCAGGGACGTTGACACCAGGATTAGATCCAGGGAAGTTGACACCAGGATACGATCCAGTGACGTTGAACCAGCATTTGACTAGGGACCATGACACCAGGATTTGATCCAGGGACGTTGAAGTCAGGATTAGATCCAGGGACGTGACACCAGGATGAGATCCAGGGACGTTGATACCAGTGTCAGATCCGGTGACGTTGACAACAGCATCAGATCCAGAGACGTTGAAACCAGGATTAGATCCAGGGACGTTGAACCAGGATTAGATCCAGTGACATTGAAAAGAGGATTAGATCCAGGGACGTTGATACCAAGATTAGATCCAGGGATGTTGACCCCAGGATTATATCCAGTTTCGTTGACACCAGGATTAATCGAGGGACGTTGACACCAGGATTAGATACAGTGACGCTGACACCAGGATTAGATCCAGTGATGTTGACACCAGGATTAGATCCAGGGACGTTGACACCAGTATTAGATCCAATGACGTTGACAACAGGAGTACATCCAGGGTCGTTGATACCAGGATTAGATCCAGGGATGTTTACACTAGGATTAGATCCAGTTTCGTTGACACCAGGATTAATCCAGGGACGTTGACACCAGGATTTGATCCAGGGACGTTGACATCAGGATTAGATCCAGAGACGTTGACACCAGGATTAGATCCAGTGACGCTGACACCAGGATTAGATCCAGTGACGATGACACCAGGATTAGATCCAGGAACTTTGACACCATGATTAGATGAAGGGATGTTGACTCCAAGATTAGATCCTGGGACGTTGACACCAGGATTAGATCCAGGACGTTGACACCAGGATTAGATATAGGGACGTTGACACCAGGATAAGATCCAGCGACGTTGACACTAGGATAAGATCCAGCGACGTTGACACCAGGATTAGATCCAGGGACGTTGACACCAGGATTAGTTCCAGGGACGTTGACACCAGGATTAGATCCAGTGATGTTGACACAAGGATTAGATCCAGGGACGTTGACACCAGGATTAGATCCAGTGACGTTGACAACATGATTAGATATAGGATCGTTGATACCAGGTTTAGATCCAGGGATGTTGACACCAGGATTAGATCCAGTTTCCTTGACACCAGGATTAATCCAGGGACGTTGACACCAGGATTTGATCCAGGGACGTTGACACCAGGATTAGATCCAGTGACGCTGACACCAGGATTAAATCCAGTTACGTTGTCACCAAGATTAGATCCAATGACGCTGACACCATGATTAGATCCAGTGACCTTGACATCATGATTAGATCCAGTGACGCTGACACCAGGATCAGATCCAGGGACGTTGATACCAGTATCAGATCGAGGGACGTTGACACCAGGATCAGATCCAGTGACGTTGACACCAGGATTAGATCCAGGGACGTTGAAACCAGGATTAGATCCAGGGACGTTTATACCAGATTAGATCCAGGGATGTTGACACCTGGATTAGATCCAGGGACGCTGACACCGGGATCAGATCCATGACGTTGACACCAGGATTAGATCCAGTGACGATGACACCAGGATTAAATCCAGGGACTTGACACCATGATTAGATGTAGGGACGTTGACTCCAAGATTAGATCCTGGGACGTTGACACCAGGATTAGTTCCAGGGACGTTGACACCAGGATTAGATCCAGTGATGTTGACACAAGGATTAGATCCAGGGACGTTGACACCAGGATTAGATCCAGTGACGTTGACAACATGATTATATATAGGATCGTTGATACCAGGTTTAGATCCAGGGATGTTGACACCAGGATTAGATCCAGTTTCCTTGACACCAGGATTAATCCAGGGACGTTGACACCAGGATTTGATCCAGGGACGTTGACACCAGGATTAGATCCAGTGACGCTGACACCAGGATTAAATCCAGTTACGTTGTCACCAAGATTAGATCCAATGACGCTGACACCATGATTAGATCCATTGACGTTGACATCATGATTAGATCCAGTGACGCTGACACCAGGATCAGATCCAGGGACGTTGATACCAGTATCAGATCGAGGGACGTTGACACCAGGATCAGATCCAGTGACGTTGACACCAGGATTAGATCCAGGGACGTTGAAACCAGGATTAGATCCAGGGACGTTTATACCAGATTAGATCCAGGGATGTTGACACCTGGATTAGATCCAGGGACGCTGACACCAGGATCAGATCCATGACGTTGACACCAGGATTAGATCCAGTGACGATGACACCAGGATTAGATCCAGGGACTTTGACACCATGATTAGATGAAGGGACGTTGACTCCAAGATTAGATCTTGGGACGTTGACACCAGGATTAGATCCAGGGATGTTGACACCGGGATTAGATATAGGGATGTTGACACCAGGATAAGATCCAGCGACGTTGACAACAGGATAAGATCCAGTGACGTTGACTCCAGGATTAGATCCAGGGACGTTGACACCAGGATTAGATCCAGGGACGTTGACACCAGGATTAGATCCAGTGATGTTGACACCAGGATTAGATCCATTGCCGTTTACACCAGGATTAGATCCAGATATTTTGACACCAGTTTAGATCCAGGGACTTTGACATGAAGATTAGATCCAGGGACGTTGACAACAAGATTAGATCCAGTGAAGCTGACACCAGGATTAGATCCAGGGAGGTTGAACAAGGATTAGATCCAGTGATGTTGACACCAAGATTATATCCCGGGACGTTGACACCAGGATTAGATCCAGGGACGTTGAAACAAGGATTAGATCCAGTGACGTTGACACCAGGATTAGAATCAGGGACGTTGACTCCAGAATTAGATCCAGTGAATTTGACACCAGGATTAGATCCAGTGACGTTGAACCAGGATTAGATCCAGTGACGTTGACAACAGGGTTAGATCCAGGTGCGTTGATAGCAGGATTAGATCGAGTGACGTTGACACCAGGAATAGATCCAGCGACTTTGACACCAGGATAAGATCCAGTGACGTTGACACCAGGATTAGATCCAGGGACGTTGACACCAGGATTAGATCCAGGGATGTTGAAAGAAGGATTAGATCCAGGGACGTGACACCAGGATTATTTCCAGTGACATTGACACCATGATTAGTCCAGTGACGTTGACACCAGGATTAGATCCAGGGACGTTGACACCAGGATTAGATCCAGGGAAGTAGACACCAGGATACGATCCAGTGACGTTGAACCAGGATTTGATCTAGGGACCATGACACCAGGTTTGATCCAGGGACGTTGAAACAAGGATAGGACCCAGGGACGTGACACCAGGATCAGATCCAGGGACGTTGATACCAGTGTCAGATCCGGTGACGTTGACAACAGGATCAGATCCAGGGACGTTGAAACCAGGATTAGATCCAGGGACGTTGAACCAGGATTAGATCCAGTGACGTTGAAAAGAGGATTAGATCCAGGGACGTTGATACCAGGATCAGATCCAGGGACGCTGACACCAGGATTAGATCCAGTGACGCTCACACCAGGATTAGATCCAATGACGTTGACACCAGGATTACATCGATTGGCGCTGACACCAGGATTAGATCCAGTGACGCTGACACCAGGATAAGATCCAGTGACGTTGACACCAGGGTTAGATCCATGGACCATGACACCAGGATTAGATCCAGGGACGTTGACACCAGGATTAGATCCAGGGACGTTGACACCAGGATCCGATCCAGGGACGTTGAAACCAGGATTAGATCCAGGGAGGTTGAACCAGGATTAGATCTAGTGACGTTGACACCAGGATTAGATCCAGGGACGTTGACACCAGGATTAGATTCAGTGACGTTTATACCATGATTAGATCCTGGGACGTTGACACCAGGATTTGAATCAGGGACGTTGACTCCAGAATTAGATCCAGTGACTTTGACACCATGATTAGATCCAGTGATGCTGACACTAGGATCTGATACAGGGACGTAGACACCAGGATTATATCCAGTGACGTTGACACCAGAATTAGATCCAGGGACGTTGACACCAGGATTAGATCCAGCGACGTTGACACCAGGATAAGATCCAGGGACGTTGACACCAGGATTAGATCCAGTGACATTGACAACATGATTAGATCTAGGATCGTTGATACCAGGTTTAGATCCAGGGATGTTGACACCAGGATTAGATCCAGTTTCGTTGACACCAGGATTAATCCAGGGACGTTGACACCAGGATTTGATCCAGGGACGTTGACACCAGGATTAGATCCAGTTTCGTTGACACCAGGATTAGATCCATTGACGTTGACATCATGATTAGATCCAGGGACGCTGAATCAGGATCAGATCCAGGGACGTTGATACCAGTATCAGATCGAGGGACGTTGACACCAGGATCAGATACAGTGACGTTGACACCAGGATTAGATCCAGGGACGTTTATACCAGATTAGATCCAGGGATGTTGACACCTGTATTAGATCCAGGGACGCTGACACCAGGATCAGATCCATGACGTTGACACCAGGATTAGATCCAGTGACAATGAAACCAGGATTAGATCCAAAGACTTTGACACCATGATTAGATGAAGGGACGTTGACTCCAAGATTAGATCCTGGGATGTTGACACCAGGATTAGATCCAGGGATGTTGACACCAGGATTAGATATAGGGACGTTGACACCAGGATAAGATCCAGCGACGTTGACACCAGGATAAGATCCAGTGACGTTGACTCCAGGATTAGATCCAGGGACGTTGACACCAGGATTAGATCCAGCGACGTTGACACCAGGATTAGATCCAGTGATGTTGACACCAGGATTAGATCCAGTGCCGTTTACACCAGGATTAGATCCAGGGATGTTGACACCAGTTTAGATCCAGGGACTTTGACATGAAGATTAGATCCAGGGACGTTGACACCAAGATTAGATCCAAGGACGTTGACACCAGGATTAGATCTAGGGACGTTGACACCAGGATTAGATCCAGAGACGTTGACACCAGGATTAGATCCAGGGACATTGACACCAAGATTAGATCCAGGGATGTTGACACCAGGATTAGATCCAGGGATTTTGACACCAGGATTAGATCCAGAGACCTTGAACCAGGATTAGATCCAGGGACGTTGACCCCAGAATTAAATCCAGGAACGATGACACCAGGATTAGATATAGGGACGTTGACACCAGGATAAGATCCAGCGACGTTGGCACCAGGCTAAGATCCAGTGACGTTGACTCCAGGATTAGATCCAGGGACGTTGACACCAGGATTAGATCCAGCGACGTTGACACCAGGATTAGATCCAGTGATGTTGACACCAGGATTAGATCCAGTGCCGTTTACACCAGGATTAGATCCAGGGATGTTGACACCAGTTTAGATCCAGGGACTTTGACATGAAGATTAGATCCAGGGACGTTGACACCAAGATTAGATCCAAGGACGTTGACACCAGGATTAGATCTAGGGACGTTTACACCAGGATTAGATCCAGAGACGTTGACACCAGGATTAGATCCAGGGACATTGACACCAAGATTAGATCCAGGGATGTTGACACCAGGATTAGATCCAGGAACGATGACACCAGGATTAGATCCAGTGATGTTGACACCAGGATTAGATCCAGTGACGGTGACACCAGGATTAGATCCAGGGACTTGACACCAGGATTAGATCCAGGGACTTGACCCCAGAATTAAATCCAGGATCGAAGACACCAGGATTAGATCCAGTGATGTTGACACCAGAATTAGATCCAGTGACGCTGACACCAGGATTAGATCCAGGGACTTGACACCAGGATTAGATCCAGGTACGTTGACACCAGGATTAGATCCAGGGACGTTGACACCAGGATTAGACCAGGGATATTGACACCAGGATTAGATCCAGGGACGTTGACATCTGGATTAGATCCAGTGATGTTGACACCAGGATTTGATCCAGGGACGTTGACACCAAAATAAGATCCAGTGACGTTGACAACAGGATTAGATCCAGGGAACATGACACCAGGATTAGATCCAGGGACGTTGACACAAGGATTAGAATCAGGGACGTTGACCCCAGAATTAGATCCAGTGACTTTGACACAAGGATTAGATCCAGTGAGGTTGAACCAGGATTAGATCCAGTGACGTTGACAACAAGGTTAGATCCAGGTGCGTTGATAGCAGGATTAGATCGAGTGACGTAGACACCAGGAATAGATCCAGTGACTTTGACACCAGGATAAGATCCAGGGACGTTGACACCAGGATTAGATCCAGGGACGTTGACACCAGGATTAGATCCAGGGATGTTGAAACAAGGATTAGATCCAGGGACGTGACACCAGGATTATTTCCAGTGACATTGACACCATGATTAGTCCAGAGACGCTGACACCAGGATTAGATCCAGGGACGTTGACACCAGGATTAGATCCAGGGAAGTTGACACCAGGATACGATCCAGTGACGTTGAACCAGGATTTGATCTAGGGACCATGACACCAGGATTAGATCCAGTGACGTTGACACCAGGATTTGAATCAGGGACGTTGACTTCAGAATTAGATCCAGTGACTTTGACACCATGATTAGATCCAGTGACGCTGACACTAGGATCAGATACAGGGACGTTGACACCAGGATTATATCCAGTGACGTTGACCCCAGGATTAGATCCAGGGACGTTGACACCAGGATTAGATCCAGCGACGTTGACACCAGGATAAGATCCAGGGACGTTGATACCAGGATTAGATCCAGTGACGTTGACAACATGATTAGATCTAGGATCGTTGATACCAGGTTTAGATCCAGGGATGTTGACACCAGGATTAGATCCAGTTTCGTTGACACCAGGATTAATCCAGGGACGTTGACACCAGGATTTGATCCAGGGACGTTGACACCAGGATTAGATCCAGTTTCGTTGACACCAGGATTAGACCCATTGACGTTGACATCATGATTAGATCCAGTGACGCTGAGACCAGGATCAGATCCAGAGACGTTGATACCAGTATCAGATCGAGGGACGTTGACACCAGGATCAGATCCAGTGACGTTGACACCAGGATTAGATCCAGGGACGTTTATACCAGATTAGATCCAGTGATGTTGACACATGTATTAGATCCAGGGACGCTGACACCAGGATCAGATCCATGACGTTGACACCAGGATTAGATCCAGGGACAATGACACCAGGAATAGATCCAGGGACTTTGACACCATGATTAGATGAAGGGACGTTGACTCCAAGATTAGATCCTGGGACGTTGACACCAGGATTAGATCCAGGGATGTTGACAGCAGGATAAGATCCAGCGACGTTGACACCAGGATAAGATCCAGTGACGTTGACTCCAGGATTAGATCCAGGGACGTTGACACCAGGATTAGATCCAGCGACGTTGACACCAGGATTATATCCAGTGATGTTGACACCAGGATTAGATCCAGTGCCGTTTACACCAGGATTAGATCCAGGGATGTTGACACCAGTTTAGATCCAGGGACTTTGACATGAAGATTAGATCCAGGGACGTTGACACCAAGATTTGATCCAAGGACGTTGACACCAGGATTAGATCTAGGGACGTTTACAAAAGGATTAGATCCAGAGACGTTGACACCAGGATTAGATCCAGGGACATTGACACCAAGATTAGATCCAGGGACGTTGACACCAGGATTAGATCCAGGGATGTTGACACCAGGATTAGATCCAGAGACCTTGAACCAGGATTAGATCCAGGGACGTTGACCCCAGAATTAAATCCAGGAACTATGACACCAGGATTAGATCCAGTGATGTTGACACCAGGATTAGATCCAGGGACGGTGACACCAGGATTAGATCCAGGGACTTGACACCAGGATTAGATCCAGGGACTTGACCCCAGAATTAAATCCAGGATCGAAGACACCAGGATTAGATCCAGTGATGTTGACACCAGAATTAGATCCAGTGACGCTGACACCAGGATTAGATCCAGGGACTTGACACCAGGATTAGATCCAGGTACGTTGACACCAGGATTAGATCCAGGGACGTTGACACCAGGATTAGACCAGGGATATTGACACCAGGATTAGATCCAGGGACGTTGACATCTGGATTAGATCCAGTGATGTTGACACCAGGATTTGATCCAGGGACGTTGACACCAAAATAAGATCCAGTGACGTTGACAACAGCATTAGATCCAGGGAACATGACACCAGGATTAGATCCAGGGACGTTGACACCAGGACGTTGACACCATGAATAGATCCAGGGAAGTTGACACCAGGATTAGAACCAGGCACGTTGCCTCCAGGATTAGATCCAGTGACATTGACACCAGGATTAGATCCTGAAACGTTGATCTCAGGATTAGATCCAGGGACGTTGACACCAGTGTTATATATATTGAAGTTGACACCAGGATTAGAACCAGTGACGCTGACACCAGGATTTGTTCCAGTGACATTGACAACATGATTAGATCCAGTGACGCTGACACCAGGATTAGATCCAGGGACGTTGACACCAGGATTAGATCCAGGGAAGTTGACACGAGGATACGATCCAGGGACCATGACACCAGGATTTGATCCAGGGACGTTGAAACAAGGATTAGACCCAGGGACGTGACACCAGGATCAGATCCAGGGACGTTGATACCAGTGTCAGATCCGGTGATGTTGACAATAGGATCAGATCCAGGGACGTTGAAACCAGGATTAGATCCAGGGACATTGAACCAGGATTAGATCCAGTGACGTTGAGAAGAGGATTAGATCCAGGGACGTTGATACCAAGATTAGATCTAGGGATGTTGACACCAGGATTATATCCAGTTTCGTTGACACCAGGATTAATCGAGGGACGTTGACAACAGGATTAGATACAGTGACGCTGACACCAGGATCAGATCCAGGGACGTTGACACCAGAGTTAGATCCAGGGACGCTGACACCAGGATTAGACCCAGTGACGCTCACACCAGGATTAGATCCAATGACGTTGACACCAGGATTACATCCAGTGGCGCTGACACCAGTATTAGATCCAGTGACGCTGACACCAGGATAAGATCCAGTGACATTGACACCAGGATTTGATCCAGGGACCATAACACCAGGATTAGATCCAGAAACATTGACACCAGGATTAGATCAAGTGACGCTGAAACCAGGATAAGAACCATGACGTTGACACTAGGATTAGATCCAGTGACGATGACACCAAGATTAGATCCAGGGACGTTGAATCCAGGATTAGATCCAGGGACGTTGAAAATAGGATTAGATCCAGGGACGTTGACACCAGGATTAGATCCAGGGACGTTGACACCAGGATTATTTCCAGTGACATTGACAACATGATTAGATCCAGTGACGCTGACACCAGGATTAGATCCAGGGAGGTTGAACAAGGATTAGATCCAGTGACGTTGACACCAGGATTATATCCCGGGACGTTGACTCCAGAATTAGATCCAGTGACTTTGACACCAGGATTAGATCCAGTGACATTGAACCAGGATTAGATCCAGTGACGTTGACAACAGGGTTAGATCCAGGTGCGTTGATAGCAGGATTAGATCGAGTGACGTTGACACCAGGATTAGATCCAGCGACTTTGACACCAGGATAAGATCCAGGGACGTTGACACCAGGATTAGATCCAGGGACGTTGACACCAGGATTAGATCCAGGGACGTTGAAACAAGGATTAGATCCAGGGACGTGACACCAGGATTATTTCCAGTGACATTGACACCATGATTAGTCCAGTGACGCTGACACCAGGATTAGATCCAGGGACGTTGACACCAGGATTAGATCCAGGGAAATTGACACCAGGATACGATCCAGTGACGTTGAACCAGGATTTGATCTAGGGACCATGACACCAGGATTTGATTCAGGGACGTTGAAACAAGGATTAGATCCAGGGACGTGACACCAGGATGAGATCCAGGGACGTTGATACCAGTGTCAGATCCGGTGACTTTGACAACAGGATCAGATCCAGGGACGTTGAAACCAGGATTAGATCCAGGGACGTTGACACCAGGATCTGATCCAGTGACGTTGAAAAGAGGATTAGATCCAGGGACGTTGATACCAAGATTAGATCCAGGGATGTTGACCCCAGGATTATATCCTGTTTCGTTGACACCAGGATTAATCGAGGGACGTTGACACCAGGATTAGATACAGTGACGCTGACACCAGGATTAGATCCAGGGACGTTGAAACCAGGATCAGATCCAGGGACGTTGACACCAGGATCAGATCCAGGGACGTTGACACCAGAGTTAGATCCAGGGACGCTGACACCAGGATTAGATCCAGTGACGCTCACACCAGGATTAGATCCAATGACGTTGACACCAGGATTACATCCATTGGCGCTGACACCAGGATTAGATCCAGTGACGCTGACACCAGGATAAGATCCAGTGACGTTGACACCAGGGTTAGATCCAGGGACCATGACACCAGGATTAGATCCAGTGACGTTGACACCAGGATTAGATCAAGTGACGCTGAAACCAGGATCAGATCCATGACGTTGACACTAGGATTAGATCCAGTAACGATGACAGCAAGATTAGATCCAGGGACGTTGACACCAGGATTAGATCCAGGGATGTTGACACCAGGATTAGATCCAGAGACCTTGAACCAGGATTAGATCCAGGGACGTTGACACCAGGATTAGATCCAGGGACGTTGACACCAGGATCCGATCCAGGGACGTTGAAACCAGGATTAGATCCAGGGAGGTTGAACCAGGATTAGATCCAGTGACGTTGACACCAGTATTAGATTCAGTGACGTTTATACCATGATTAGATCCTGGGACGTTGACACCTGGATTTGAATCAGGGACGTTGACTCCAGAATTAGATCCAGTGACTTTGACACCATGATTAGATCCAGTGAACCTGACACTAGGATCAGATACAGGGACGTTGACACCAGGATTATATCCAGGGACGTTGACACCAGGATTAGATCCAGCGACGTTGTCAACAGGATATGATCCAGGGATGTTGACAGCAGGATAAGATCCAGCGACGTTGACACCAGGATAAGATCCAGTGACGTTGTCCAGGATTAGATCCAGGGACGTTGACACCAGGATTAGATCCAGCGACGTTGACACCAGGATTAGATCCAGTGATGTTGACACCAGGATTAGATCCAGTGCCGTTTACACCAGGATTAGATCCAGGGATGTTGACACCAGTTTAGATCCAGGGACTTTGACATGAAGATTAGATCGAGGGACGTTGACACCAAGATTTGATCCAAGGACGTTGACACCAGGATTAGATCTAGGGACGTTTACACAAGGATTAGATCCAGAGACGTTGACACCAGGATTAGATCCAGGGACATTGACACCAAGATTAGATCCAGGGACGTTGACACCAGGATTAGATCCAGGGATGTTGACACCAGGATTAGATCCAGAGACCTTGAACCAGGATTAGATCCAGGGACGTTGACCCCAGAATTAAATCCAGGAACGATGACACCAGGATTAGATCCAGTGATGTTGACACCAGGATTAGATCCAGGGACGGTGACACCAGGATTAGATCCAGGGACTTGACACCAGGATTAGATCCAGGTACGTTGACACCAGGATTAGATCCAGGGACGTTGACACCAGGATTAGACCAGGGATATTGACACCAGGATTAGATCCAGGGACGTTGACATCTGGATTAGATCCAGTGATGTTGACACCAGGATTTGATCCAGGGACGTTGACACCAAAATAAGATCCAGTGACGTTGACAACAGCATTAGATCCAGGGAACATGACACCAGGATTAGATCCAGGGACGTTGACACCAGGACGTTGACACCATGAATAGATCCAGGGAAGTTGACACCAGGATTAGAACCAGGCACGTTGCCTCCAGGATTAGATCCAGTGACATTGACACCAGGATTAGATCCTGAAACGTTGATCTCAGGATTAGATCCAGGGACGTTGACACCAGTGTTATATATATTGAAGTTGACACCAGGATTAGAACCAGTGACGCTGACACCAGGATTAGTTCCAGTGACATTGACAACATGATTAGATCCAGTGACGCTGACACCAGGATTAGATCCAGGGACGTTGACACCAGGATTAGATCCAGGGAAGTTGACACGAGGATACGATCCAGGGACCATGACACCAGGATTTGATCCAGGGACGTTGAAACAAGGATTAGACCCAGGGACGTGACACCAGGATCAGATCCAGGGACGTTGAAACCAGGATTAGATCCAGGGACATTGAACCAGGATTAGATCCAGTGACGTTGAAAAGAGGATTAGATCCAGGGACGTTGATACCAAGATTAGATCCAGGGATGTTGACACCAGGATTATATCCAGTTTCGTTGACACCAGGATTAATCGAGGGACGTTGACAACAGGATTAGATACAGTGACGCTGACACCAGGATCAGATCCAGGGACGTTGACACCAGAGTTAGATCCAGGGACGCTGACACTAGGATTAGACCCAGTGACGCTCACACCAGGATTAGATCCAATGACGTTGACACCAGGATTACATCCAGTGGCGCTGACACCAGTATTAGATCCAGTGACGCTGACACCAGGATAAGATCCAGTGACATTGACACCAGGATTTGATCCAGGGACCATAACACCAGGATTAGATCCAGTGACATTGACACCAGGATTAGATCAAGTGACGCTGAAACCAGGATAAGAACCATGACGTTGACACTAGGATTAGATCCAGTGACGATGACACCAAGATTAGATCCAGGGACGTTGAATCCAGGATTAGATCCAGGGACGTTGAAAATAGGATTAGATCCAGGGACGTTGACACCAGGATTAGATCCAGGGACGTTGACACCAGGATTATTTCCAGTGACATTGACAACATGATTAGATCCAGTGACGCTGACACCAGGATTAGATCCAGGGAGGTTGAACAAGGATTAGATCCAGTGACGTTGACACCAGGATTATATCCCGGGACGTTGACTCCAGAATTAGATCCAGTGACTTTGACACCAGGATTAGATCCAGTGACATTGAACCAGGATTAGATCCAGTGACGTTGACAACAGGGTTAGATCCAGGTGCGTTGATAGCAGGATTAGATCGAGTGACGTTGACACCAGGATTAGATCCAGCGACTTTGACACCAGGATAAGATCCAGGGACGTTGACACCAGGATTAGATCCAGGGACGTTGACACCAGGATTAGATCCAGGGACGTTGAAACAAGGATTAGATCCAGGGACGTGACACCAGGATTATTTCCAGTGACATTGACACCATGATTAGTCCAGTGACGCTGACACCAGGATTAGATCCAGGGACGTTGACACCAGGATTAGATCCAGGGAAATTGACACCAGGATACGATCCAGTGACGTTGAACCAGGATTTGATCTAGGGACCATGACACCAGGATTTGATTCAGGGACATTGAAACAAGGATTAGATCCAGGGACGTGACACCAGGATGAGATCCAGGGACGTTGATACCAGTGTCAGATCCGGTGACTTTGACAACAGGATCAGATCCAGGGACGTTGAAACCAGGATTAGATCCAGGGACGTTGACACCAGGATCTGATCCAGTGACGTTGAAAAGAGGATTAGATCCAGGGACGTTGATACCAAGATTAGATCCAGGGATGTTGACCCCAGGATTATATCCTGTTTCGTTGACACCAGGATTAATCGAGGGTCGTTGACACCAGGATTAGATACAGTGACGCTGACACCAGGATTAGATCCAGGGACGTTGAAACCAGGATCAGATCCAGGGACGTTGACACCAGGATCAGATCCAGGGACGTTGACACCAGAGTTAGATCCAGGGACGCTGACACCAGGATTAGATCCAGTGACGCTCACACCAGGATTAGATCCAATGACGTTGACACCAGGATTACATCCATTGGCGCTGACACCAGGATTAGATCCAGTGACGCTGACACCAGGATAAGATCCAGTGACGTTGACACCAGGGTTAGATCCAGGGACCATGACACCAGGATTAGATCCAGTGACGTTGACACCAGGATTAGATCAAGTGACGCTGAAACCAGGATCAGATCCATGACGTTGACACTAGGATTAGATCCAGTAACGATGACACCAAGATTAGATCCAGGGACGTTGAAACCAGGATTAGATCCAGGGACGTTGAAAATAGGATTATATCCAGGGACGTTGACACCAGGATTAGATCCAGGGACGTTGACACCAGGATCCGAACCAGGGACGTTGAAACCAGGATTAGATCCAGGGAGGTTGAACCAGGATTAGATCCAGTGACGTTGACACCAGGATTAGATTCAGTGACGTTTATACCATGATTAGATCCTGGGACGTTGACACCTGGATTTTAATCAGGGACGTTGACTCCAGAATTAGATCCAGTGACTTTGACACCATGATTAGATCCAGTGAACCTGACACTAGGATCAGATACAGGGACGTTGACACCATGATTAGATCAAGTGAACCTGACACTAGGATCAGATACAGGGACGTTGACACCAGGATTATATCCAGGGACGTTGACACCAGGATTAGATCCAGCGACGTTGACACCAGGATATGATCCAGGGACGTTGACACCAGGATTAGATCCAGGGACGTTGACACCAGGATTAGATCCAGGGACGTTGACACCAAGATTAGATCCAGGGACGTTGACACCAGGATTACATCTAGGGACGTTTACACCAGGATTAGATCCAGAGACGTTGACACCAGGATTAGATCGAGGGACGTTGACACCAAGATTAGATCCAGGGACGTTGACACCAGGATTAGATCCAAGGACGTTGACACCAGGATTAGATCCAGAGACCTTGAACCAGGATTAGATTCAGGGATGTTGACCCAAGAATTAAATCCAGGAACGATGAAACCAGGATTAGATGCAGTGATGTTGACACCAGGATTAGATCCAGTGACGCTGACACCAGGATTAGATCCAGGGACTTGAAACCAGGATTAGATCCAGGGACTTGACCCAGAATTAAATCCAGGAACGATGACACCAGGATTAGATCCAGTGATGTTGACACCAGGATTAGATCCAGGGACATTGACACCAGGATTAGATCCAGGGACGTTGACACCAGGACTAGATCCAGGGACGTTGACACCAGGATTAGATCCAGTGACGCTGACACCAGGCTTAGATCCAGGGACGTTGACACCAGGATTAGATCCAGTGACGATGACACCAGGCTTAGATCCAGGGACGTTGACACCAGGATTAGATCCAGTGACGCTGACACCAAGATTAGATCCAGGGACGTTGACACCAGGATTAGATCCAGGGACGTTGAAACAAGGATTAGATCCAGGGACGTTGAACCAGGATTAGATCCAGTGACGTTGACAACAGGGTTAGATCCAGGTGCGTTGATAGCAGGATTAGATCGAGTGACGTTGACACCAGGATTAGATCCAGCGACTTTGACACCAGGATAAGATCCAGGGACGTTGACACCAGGATTAGATCCAGGGACGTTGACACCAGGATTAGATCCAGGGACGTTGAAACAAGGATTAGATCCAGGGACGTGACACCAGGATTATTTCCAGTGACATTGACACCATGATTAGTCCAGTGACGCTGACACCAGGATTAGATCCAGGGACGTTGACACCAGGATTAGATCCAGGGAAATTGACACCAGGATACGATCCAGTGACGTTGAACCAGGATTTGATCTAGGGACCATGACACCAGGATTTGATTCAGGGACATTGAAACAAGGATTAGATCCAGGGACGTGACACCAGGATGAGATCCAGGGACGTTGATACCAGTGTCAGATCCGGTGACTTTGACAACAGGATCAGATCCAGGGACGTTGAAACCAGGATTAGATCCAGGGACGTTGACACCAGGATCTGATCCAGTGACGTTGAAAAGAGGATTAGATCCAGGGACGTTGATACCAAGATTAGATCCAGGGATGTTGACCCCAGGATTATATCCTGTTTCGTTGACACCAGGATTAATCGAGGGTCGTTGACACCAGGATTAGATACAGTGACGCTGACACCAGGATTAGATCCAGGGACGTTGAAACCAGGATCAGATCCAGGGACGTTGACACCAGGATCAGATCCAGGGACGTTGACACCAGAGTTAGATCCAGGGACGCTGACACCAGGATTAGATCCAGTGACGCTCACACCAGGATTAGATCCAATGACGTTGACACCAGGATTACATCCATTGGCGCTGACACCAGGATTAGATCCAGTGACGCTGACACCAGGATAAGATCCAGTGACGTTGACACCAGGGTTAGATCCAGGGACCATGACACCAGGATTAGATCCAGTGACGTTGACACCAGGATTAGATCAAGTGACGCTGAAACCAGGATCAGATCCATGACGTTGACACTAGGATTAGATCCAGTAACGATGACACCAAGATTAGATCCAGGGACGTTGAAACCAGGATTAGATCCAGGGACGTTGAAAATAGGATTATATCCAGGGACGTTGACACCAGGATTAGATCCAGGGACGTTGACACCAGGATCCGAACCAGGGACGTTGAAACCAGGATTAGATCCAGGGAGGTTGAACCAGGATTAGATCCAGTGACGTTGACACCAGGATTAGATTCAGTGACGTTTATACCATGATTAGATCCTGGGACGTTGACACCTGGATTTTAATCAGGGACGTTGACTCCAGAATTAGATCCAGTGACTTTGACACCATGATTAGATCCAGTGAACCTGACACTAGGATCATATACAGGGACGTTGACACCATGATTAGATCCAGTGAACCTGACACTAGGATCAGATACAGGGACGTTGACACCAGGATTATATCCAGGGACGTTGACACCAGGATTAGATCCAGCGACGTTGACACCAGGATATGATCCAGGGACGTTGACACCAGGATTAGATCCAGGGACGTTGGACCAGGATTAGATCCAGGGACGTTGACACCAAGATTAGATCCAGGGACGTTGACACCAGGATTACATCTAGGGACGTTTACACCAGGATTAGATCCAGAGACGTTGACACCAGGATTAGATCGAGGGACGTTGACACCAAGATTAGATCCAGGGACGTTGACACCAGGATTAGATCCAAGGACGTTGACACCAGGATTAGATCCAGAGACCTTGAACCAGGATTAGATTCAGGGATGTTGACCCAAGAATTAAATCCAGGAACGATGAAACCAGGATTAGATGCAGTGATGTTGACACCAGGATTAGATCCAGTGACGCTGACACCAGGATTAGATCCAGGGACTTGAAACCAGGATTAGATCCAGGGACTTGACCCAGAATTAAATCCAGGAACGATGACACCAGGATTAGATCCAGTGATGTTGACACCAGGATTAGATCCAGGGACATTGACACCAGGATTAGATCCAGGGACGTTGACACCAGGATTAGATCCAGGGACGTTGACACCAGGATTAGATCCAGTGATGCTGACACCAGGCTTAGATCCAGGGACGTTGACACCAGGATTAGATCCAGTGACGATGACACCAGGCTTAGATCCAGGGACGTTGACACCAGGATTAGATCCAGTGACGCTGACACCAAGATTAGATCCAGGGACGTTGACACCAGGATTAGATCCAGGGACGTTGAAACAAGGATTAGATCCAGGGACGTTGAACCAGGATTAGATCCAGTGACGTTGACAACAGGGTTAAATCCAGGTGCGTTGATAGCAGGAGTAGATCCAGTGATGTTGACACCAGGACTAGATCCAGTTTCGTTTACACCGGGATTAATCCATGGACGTTGACACCAGGATTAGATTCAGTGACGCTGACACCAGGCTTAGATCCAGAGACGTTGACACCAGGATTAGATCCAGTGACGATGACACCAGGATTAGATCCAGGGACCTTGAAACTAGGATGAGATCCAGGGACGTGACACCAGGATCAAATCCAGTGACGTTGACATCATGATCAGATCCAGGGACTTTGAAACCAGGATTAGATCCAGGGACGTTGACACCAAAATAAGATCCAGTGACGTTGGCAACAGGATTAGATCCAGGGACTTGACACCAGGATTAGATTCAGGGACTTGACCCCAGAATTAAATCCAGGAACGATGACACCAGGATTAGATCCATTGATGTTGACACCAGGATTAGATACAGGGACATTGACACCAGGATTAGACCAGGGACGTTGACACCAGGAGTAGATCCAGTGACGTTGACACCAGGTTTAGATCCATTGACGTTGACACCAGGATTAGATCCATTGACGTTGACACCAGGATTAGATCCAGTGACGCTGACACCAGGCTTAGATCCAGGGACGTTGACTCCAGGATTAGATCCAGTAACGCTTACTCCAAGATTAGATCCACGGACTTTGACACCAGGATTAGATCCAGGGACATTGAAACCAGGATTAGATCCAGGGACGTTGAACCAGGATTAGATCCAGTGACGTTGACAACAGGGTTAGATCCTGGTGCGTTGATAGCAGGATTAGATCCAGTGATGTTGAAATCAGGATTAGATCCAGGTTCGTTTACACCGGGATTAATCCACGGACGTTGAAACCAGGATTAGATCCAGGGACGTTGACACCAAAATAAGATCCAGTGACATTGACAACAGGATTAGATCCAGGGACTTGACACCAGGATTAGATCCAGGGACTTGACCCCAGAATTAAATACAGGAACGAAGACACCAGGATTAGATCCAGGGATATTGACACCAGGATTAGATCCAGTGACGCTGACACCCGGATTAGATCCAGGGACTTGACACAAGGATTAGATCCAGGGACGTTGACACCAGGATTAGATCCAGGGATGTTGACACCAGGATTAGATCCAGGGACGTTGACACCAGGATTATACTAGGGACATTGACACCAGGGTTAGATCCAGGGACGTTGACACCTGGATTAGATCCAGTGATGTTGACACCAGGATTTGATCCAGGGACGTTGACACCAAAATAAGATCCAGTGACGTTGACAACAGGATTAGATCCAGGGAACATGACACCAGGATTAGATCCAGGGACGTTGACACCAGGACGTTGACACCATGAATAGATCCAGGGAAGTTGACACCAGGATTAGAACCAGGCACGTTGCCTCCAGGATTAGATCCAGTGACATTGACACCAGCATTAGATCCTGGGACGTTGATCCCAGGATTAGATCCAGGGACGTTGACACCAGGGTTATATATATTGAAGTTGACACCAGGATTAGATCCAGTGACGCTGACACCAGGATTATTTCCAGTGACATTGACAACATGATTAGATCCAGTGACGCTGACACCAGGATTAGATCCAGGGACGTTGACACCAGGATTAGATCCAGGGAAGTTGACACCAGGATACGATCCAGTGACGTTGGACCAGGATTTGATCTAGGGACCATGACACCAGGATTTGATCCAGGGACGTTGAAACAAGGATTAGACCCAGGGACGTGACACCAGGATCAGATCCAGGGACGTTGATACCATTGTCAGATCCGGTGACGTTGACACCAGGATTAGATACAGTGACGCTGACACCAGGATTAGATCCATGAGGTTGACACCAGGATTAGATGCAGTGACGATGACACCAGGATTAGATCCAGGGACCTTGAAACTAGGATTAGATCCAGGGACGTGACACCAGGATCAGATCCAGTGACGTTGACACCATGATCCGATCCAGGGACGTTGAAACCAGGATTAGATCCAGTGACGTCGAGAACAGGGTTAGATCCAGGTGCGTTGATAGCAGGATTAGATCCAGTGATGTTGAAACCAGGATTAGATCCAGGTTCGTTTACACCGGGATTAATCCACGGACGTTGACACAAGGATTAGATCCAGGGACGCTGACACTAGGATCAGATCAATGACGTTGACACCAGGATCAGATCCAGTGACGATGACACCAGGATTAGATCCAGTGACGCTGACACCAGGATTATTTCCAGTGACATTGACACCATGATTAGATCCAGTGACGCTGACACCAGGATTAGATCCAGGGACGTTGACACCAGGATTAGATCCAGGGACGTTGACACCAGGATAAGATCCAGTGACGTTGAACCAGGATTTGATCTAGGGAACATGACACCAGGATTTGATCCAGGGACGTTGAAATAAGGATTAGATCCAGGGACATTGACACCAGGATTAGATCCAGGGACGTTGACACCATGATCAGATCCAGGGACGTTGAAACCAGAATTAGATCCAGGGACGTTGATCCAGGATTAGATCCAGTGACATTGACACCATGATTAGATCCAGTGACGCTGACACCAGGATTAGATCCATGAGGTTGACACCAGGATTAGATGCAGTGACGATGACACCAGGATTAGATCCAGGGACCTTGAAACTAGGATTAGATCCAGGGACGTGACACCAGGATCAGATCCAGTGACGTTGACACCATGATCCGATCCAGGGACGTTGAAACCAGGATTAGATCCAGTGACGTCGAGAACAGGGTTAGATCCAGGTGCGTTGATAGCAGGATTAGATCCAGTGATGTTGAAACCAGGATTAGATCCAGGTTCGTTTACACCGGGATTAATCCACGGACGTTGACACAAGGATTAGATCCAGGGACGCTGACACTAGGATCAGATCAATGACGTTGACACCAGGATCAGATCCAGTGACGATGACACCAGGATTAGATCCAGGGACTTTGACACCAGGATTAGATCCAGGGACGTTGACTCCAAGATTAGATCCTGGGACTTTGACACCAGTATTAGATATTTGGACGTTAAAACTAGGATTAGATCCAGGGACGTGACACCAGGATCAGATCCAGGAACATTGACACCAGGATCAGATCCAGTGACATTGACACCAGGATCAGATCCAGGGACGTTGAAACCAGGATTAGATCCAGGGACGTTGAACCAGGATAAGATCCAGTGACGTTGACAACAGGATTAGATCCAGGGTCGTTGACACCAGGATTAGATCCAGTTTCGTTGACACCAGGATTAATCCAGTGACGTTGACACTTGGATTAGATCCAGGGACATTGACAGCAGGATTAGATCCAGAGACGTAGACACCAGGATTACTACTAGTGACGCTGACTCCAGGATTATTTCTAGTGACGTTGATACCATAATCAGATCCAGTTTCGTTGACACCAGGGTTAGATCCATTGACGTTGACACGAGGATTAGATCCAGGGACGCTGACACCAGGATTAGATCCTGGGACGTTGAAACCAGTATCAGATCCAGGGACGTTGACACCAGGATCAGATCCAGTGACGTTGACACCAGGATTAGATCCAGGGATGTTGAAACTAGGATTAGATCCAGGGACGTTGATACCAGGATTAGATCCAGGGATGTTGACACCAGGATTAGATCCAGGGACGTTGACACCAGGATTAGATCCAGTGACGCTGACACCAGGCTTAGATCCAGGGACGTTGAAACCAGGATCAGATCCAGGGACATTGACACCAGGTTCAGATCCAGGGACGTTGACACCAGGATTAGATCCAGTGGCGCTGACACCAGGATTAGATCCAGTGATGTTGACAACAGTATTAGATCCAGTGACGCTGACACCAGGATAAGATCCAGTGACGTTGACACAAGGATTAGATACAGGGACCATGACACCAGGATTAGATCCAGTGACATTGACACCAGGATTAGATCCAGTGACGTTGACACCAGTATCAGATCCATGATGTTGACACTAGGATTAGATCCAGTGACGATGACACCAAGATTAGATCCAGGGACGTTGACACCAGGATTAGATCCAGGGACGTTGAAACCAGGATTAGATCCAGGGACGTTGAACCAGGATTAGATCCAGTGACGTTGAGAACAGGGTTAGATCCAGGTGGGTTGATAGCAGGATTAGGTCCAGTGATGTTTACACCAGGATTAGATCCAGTTTCGTTTACACCGGGATTAATCCACGGTCGTTGACACCAAGATTAGATCCAGGGACGCTGACACCAGGATCAGATCCATGACGTTGACACCAGGATTAGATCCAGTGACGATGACACCAGGATTAGATCCAGGGACTTTGACACCAGGATTAGATCCAGGGAGGTTGACTCCAAGATTAGATCCTGGGACTTTGACACCAGGATTAGATTCAGGGACCCTGAAACTAGGATTAGATCCAGTGACGCTGACACCAGGATTAGATCCAGGGACGTTGAAACCAGTATCAGATCCAGGGACGTTGACACCAGGATCAGATCCAGTGACGTTGACACCAGGATTAGATACAGGGACATTGAAACCAGGATTAGATCCAGGGACGTTGACACCAGGATTAGATCCAGTGACGCTGACACCAGGCTTAGATCCAGGGACGTTGAAACCAGGATCAGATCCATGGACGTTGACACCAGGATCAGATCCAGGGACGTTGACAACAGGATTAGATCCAGTGGCGCTGACACCAGGATTAGATCCAGTGACGTTGACACCAGGATTAGATCCAGTGACGCTGACACCAGGATAATATCCAGTGACGTTGACACCAGGATTAGATCCAGGGACCATGACAGCAGGATTAGATCCAGTGACGTTGACACCAGGATTAGATCCAGTGGTGCTGACACCAGGATTAGATCCAGTGACGTTGACAACAGTATTAGATCCAGTGACGCTGACACCAGAATAAGATCCAGTGACGTTGACATCAGGATTAGATCCAGGGACCATGACACCTGGATTAGATCCAGTGACGTTGACACCAGGATTATATCCGTGATGCTGACACCAGTATCAGATCCATGACGTTGACACTAGGATTGGATCCAGTGACGATGACACCAAGATTAGATCCAGGGAAGTTGAAACCAGGATTAGAACCAGGGACGTTGAAACCAGGATTAGATCCAGGGATGTTGACATCAGGATTAGATCCAGTGACGCTGACACCAGGCTTAGATCCAGGGACGTTGAAACCAGGATCAGATCCAGGGACGTTGACACCAGGATCAGATCCATTGACGTTGACACCAGGATTAGATCCAGTTTCGCTGACACCAGGATTAGATCCAGTAACGTTGACACCAGGATTAGATCCAGCGACGCTGACACCAGGATAAGATTCAGTGACGTTGACACCAGGATTAGATCCAGGGACCATGACACCAGGATTAGATCCAGTGACGTTGACACCAGGACTAGATCCAGTGACGCTGATACCAGGATCAGATCCATGACGTTGACACTAGGATTAGATCCAGTGACGATGACACCAAGATTAGATCCAGTGACGTTGACACCAGCATTAGATCCAGGGACTTGAAACCAGGATTAAATCCAGGGACGTTGAACCAGGATTAGATCCAGTGACGTTGACAACATGGTTAGATCCAGGTGCGTTGATAGCAGGATTAGATCCAGTGATGATTACACCAGGATTAGATCCAGTAACTTTGACACAATGATTAGATCCAGGGACGTTGACTCCAAAATTAGATCCTGGGACTTTGACACCAGGATTAGATCGAGGGACCTTGAAACTAGGATTAGATCCAGTGATGTGACACCAGGATCCGATCCAGGGACGTTGACACCAGGATCAGATCCTGTGACGTTGACACCAGGATCAGATCCAGGGACGATGAAACCAGGATTAGATCCAGGGACGTTGACACCAGGATTAGATCCAGTGACATTGACAACAGGATTAGATCCAGGGTCGTTGGTACCATGATTAGATCCAGGGACGCTGACACCAGGATTAGATCCATTGACGTTGACACCAGGATTAGATCCCGTGACGCTGACACCAGGATTAGATCCAGGTACGTTGAAACCAGTATCAGATCCAGGGACGTTTACACCAGGTCAGATCCAGAGATGTTGACACCAGGATTAGATCCATGGACGTTGACACCAGGATTAGATCCATTGACGTTGATAACAAGATTAGAATAGGGTCGTTGACACCATGATTAGATCCAGTGACGTTGACAAGAGGATCAGATCCAGGGATGTTGAAACCAGGATTAGATCCAGGGGCGTTGAAACCAGGATTATATCCAGGGACGTTGATACCAGGATCAGATCCATGACGTTGACACTAGGATTAGATCCAGTGACGATGACACCAACATTAGATTAGGGACGTTGACACCAGGATTAGATCCAGGGGCGTTGAAACCAGGATTAGATCCAGGGACGTTGCACCAGGATTAGATCCAGTGACTTTGACAACACGGTTAGATCTAGGTGTGTTGATAGAAGGATTAGATCCAGTGATGTTGACACCAGGATTAGATCCAGTTTTGTTTACAACGGTATTTATCCACGGACGTTGACACCAGGATTAGATCCGGACAAGCTGACACCAGGATCAGATCCATGACGTTGACACCAGGATTAAAACCAGTGACGATGAAACCAGGATTAGATCCAGGAACTTTGACACCAGGATTAGATCCAGGGACGTTGACTCCAAGATTAGATCCTGGGACTTTGACACCAGGATTAGATCCAGGGACGTTGACTCCAAGATTAGATCCTGGGACTATGACACCAGGATTAGATCCAGGGACCTTGAAATTAGGATTAGATCCAGGGACGTGACACCAAGATCAGATCCAGGGACGTTGACACCAGGATCAGATCCAGTGACGTTGACACCTGGATCAGATCCAGGGACGTTGAAACCAGGATTAGATCCAGGGACGTTGAACCAGGATTAGATCCAGTGACGCTGACACCGGGATTAGATCCAGGGACGTTGAAACCAGTATCAGATCCAGGGACGTTGACACCAGGATCAGATCCAGTGACTTTGACACCAGGATTAGATCCAGTGACGTTGACACCAGGATTAGATCCAATGACACTGACACCAGGATTATTTCCAGTGACGTTGACACCAGGATAAGATCCAGTGACGTTGACACCAGGATTAGATCCAGGGACGTGACACCAGGATCAGATCCAGTGACGTTGACACCAGGATTTGATTTAGGGACCATGACACCAGGATTAGATCCAGTGGCGCTGACACCAGGATTAGATCCAGTGACGTTGACACCAGGATTAGATCCAGTGACGATGACACCAGGATAAGATCCAGTGACGTTGACACCAGGATAGAATCAGGGACGTTGACTCCAGAATAGGTGCAGGGACGTTGACACCAGGATTAGATCCAGTGACGTTGACACCAGGATTAGATCTAGGGACATCGACAACAGGGTTAGACCCATGGGCGTTGACTCCAGGATTATATCAAGGGATGTTGACACTAGAATTAGATCCAGGGACGTTGACACTGGGGTTAGATCCAGGGACGTTGACAGCAGGATTAGATCCAGAGACTTGACACAAAGATTAGGTCCAGGGACATTGTCAAAAGGATTAGATCCAGGGACGTTGACACCAGGATAAGATCCAGTGACATTGACACCAGGATTAGATCCACTGATGTTGAAAACAGGATTAGATCTAGGGACGTTGACACCAGGATCAGATCCAGTGACTTTGACACCAGGATTAGATCTAGTGACATTGACACCAGGATTAGATCCAGTGACGCTGACACCAGGATAATTTCCAGTGACGTGGACACCATGATTAGATCCAGGGACATTGACAAAAGGATTAGATCCAGAAACATTGACACCAGGATAAGATCCGGGGACGTGACACCAGGATCAGATCCAGGGATGTTGACACCAGGATCAGATCCAGTGATGTTGACACCAGGATCAGATCCAGGGACTTTGAAACCGGGAATAGATCCAGGGACGTTGAACAAGGATTAGATCCAGTAACGTTGACAACAGGATTAGATCCAAGGTCGTTGATACAAGGATTAGATCCACGGATGTTGACACCAGGATTAGATCCAGTTTCGTTGACACCAGGATTAATCCAGGGACGTTGACACCAGGTTAGATCCAGGGACGTTGACACCAGGATTAGATCCATTGACGTTGACACCAGGATTAGATTCAGTGACGCTGCAACCAAGATTAGAATAGGGACGTTGTAACCAGTATCAGATCCGGGACGTTGACTCCAGAATTAGATCCAGTGACTTTGACACCAGGATTATATCCAGTGACGTTGACACCAGGATTAGATCCAGTGACGCTGACACCAGGATTATTTCCAGGGTCGTTGACACCAGGATTATAATCAGGGACGTTGACTCCAGAAATAGATCCAGTGACTTTGACACCTGATTTATATCCAGTGACGTTGACACCAGGATTAGATCCAGTGACGCTGACACCAGGATTATTTCCAGTGACGTTGACACCATGATTAGATCCAGGGATGTTGAAACCAGGATTAGATCCAGGGGCGTTGAAACCAGGATTAGATCCAGGGACGTTGATACCAGGATCAGATCCATGACGTTGACACTAGGATTAGATCCAGTGACGATGACACCAGGATCAGATCCAGGGACGTTGACACCAGGATTAGATCCAGGGACATTGAAACCAGGATTAGATCCAGGGACGTTGACACCAGGATTAGATCCAGTGACTTTGACAACACGGTTAGATCCAGGGACGTTGAAACCAGGATCAGATCCATGGACGTTGACACCAGGATCAGATCCAGGGACGTTGACACCAGGATTAGATCCAGTGGCGCTGACACCAGGATTAGATCCAGTGACGTTGACACCAGGATTAGATCCAGTGACGATGACACCAGGATAAGATCCAGTGACGTTGACACCAGGATTAGATCCAGGGACCATGCTAGCAGGATTAGATACAATGACGTTGACACCAGGATTAGATCCAGTGGCGCTGACACCAGGATTAGATCCAGCGACGTTGACAACAGTATTAGATCCAGTGACGGTGACACAAGAATAAGATCCAGTGACGTTGACACCAGGATTAGATCCAGGGACCATGACACCAGGATTAGATCCAGTGACATTGACACCAGGATTAGATCCAGTGACGCTGACACCAGTATCAGATCCATGACGTTGACACTAGAATTGGATCCAGTGACGATGACACCAAGATTAGATCCAGGGACGTTGAAACCAGGATCAGATCCAGGGACGTTGACACCAGGATCAGATCCATTGACGTTGACACCAGGATTAGATCCAGTGGCGCTGACACCAGGTAGATCCAGTGACGTTGACACCAGGATTAGATCCAGTGACGCTGACACCAGGATAAGATCCAGTGACGTTGACACCAGGATTAGATCCAGGGACCATGACACCAGGATTAGATCCAGTGACGTTGACACCAGGACTAGATCCAGTGACGCTGACACCAGGATCAGATCCATGACGTTGACACTAGGATTAGATCCAGGGACTTGTAACCAGGATTAAATCCAGGGACGTTGAACCAGGATTAGATCCAGTGACGTTGACAACATGGTTAGATCCAGGTGCGTTGATAGCAGGATTAGATCCAGTGATGTTGACATCAGTATTAGATCCAGTTTCGTTTACACCGGGATTAATCCACAGACGTTGACACCAGGATTAGATCCAGGGACGGTGACACCAGGATCAGATCCATGACGTTGACACCAGGATTAGATCCAGTGATGATGACACCAGGATTAGATCCAGTAACTTTGACACCAGGATTAGATCCAGGGACGTTGACTCCAAGATAAGATCCTGGGACTTTGACACCAGGATTAGATCCAGGGACCTTGAAACTAGGATTAGATCCAGTGATGTGACACCAGGATCCGATCCAGGGACGTTGACACCAGGATCAGATCCAGTGACGTTGACACCAGGATCAGATCCAGGGACGATGAAACCAGGATTAGATCCAGGGAGGTTGACACCAGGATTAGATCCAGTGACATTGACAACAGGATTAGATCCAGGGTCGTTGGTACCATGATTAGATCCAGGGACGCTGACACCAGGATTAGATCCACTCACGTTGACACCAGGATTAGATCCCGTGACGCTGACACCAGGATTAGATCCAGGTACGTTGAAACCAGTATCAGATCCAGGGACGTTGACACCAGGTCAGATCCAGAGACGTTGACACCAGGATTCGATCCAGGGACGTTGAAACCAGGATTAGATCCAGGGACGTTGATACCAGGATTAGATCCATGACGTTGACACTAGGATTAGATCCAGTGACGATGACACCAACATTAGATCCAGGGACGTTGACACCAGGATTAGATCCAGGGACGTTGAAACCAGGATTAGATCCAGGGACGTTGCACCAGGATTAGATCCAGGGACGTTGACTCCAAGATTAGATCCTGGGACTTTGACACCAGGATTAGATCCAGGGACCTTGAAACTAGGATTAGATCCAGTGATGTGACACCAGGATCCGATCCAGGGACGTTGACACCAGGATCAGATCCAGTGACGTTGACACCAGGATCAGATCCAGGGATGATGAAACCAGGATTAGATCCAGGGACGTTGACACCAGGATTAGATCCAGTGACATTGACAACAGGATTAGATCCAGGGTCGTTGGTACCATGATTAGATCCAGGGACGCTGACACCAGGATTAGATCCACTGACGTTGACACCAGGATTAGATAACGTGACGCTGACACCAGGATTAGATCCAGGTACGTTGAAACCAGTATCAGATCCAGGGACGTTGACACCAGGTCAGATCCAGAGACGTTGACACCAGGATTAGATACAGGGACGTTGAAACCAGGATTAGATCCAGGGACGTTGATACCAGGATCAGATCCATGACGTTGACACTAGGATTAGATCCAGTGACGATGACACCAACATTAGATCCAGGGACGTTGACACCAGGATTAGATCCAGGGACGTTGAAACCAGGATTAGATCCAGTGAATTTGACAACACGGTTAGATCCAGGTGTGTTTATAGCAGGATTAGATCCAGTGATGTTGACACCAGGATTAGATCCAGTTTCGTTTACAACGGTATTAACCCACGGACGTTGACACCAGGATTAGATCCGGACACGCTGACACTAGGATCAGATCCATGACGTTGACACCAGGATTAGATCCAGTGACGATGAAACCAGGATTAGATCCAGGGACTTTGACACCAGGATTAGATCCAGGGACGTTGACTCCAAGATTAGATCCTGGGACATTGACACCAGGATTAGATCCAGGGACGTTGACTCCAAGATTAGATCCTGGGACTTTGACACCAGGATTAGATCCAGGGACCTTGAAATTAGGATTAGATCCAGGGACGTGACACCAAGATCAGATCCAGGGACTTTGACACCAGGATCAGATCCAGTGACGTTGACACCTGGATCAGATCCAGGGACGTTGAAACCAGGATTAGATCCAGGGACGTTGAACCAGGATTAGATCCAGTGACGCTGACACCGGTATTAGGTCCAGGGACGTTGAAACCAGTATCAGATCCAGGGACGTTGACACCAGGATCAGATCCAGTGACTTTGACACCAGGATTAGATCCAGTGACGTTGACACCAGGATTAGGTCCAGTGACGCTGACACCAGGATTATTTCCAGTGACGTTGACACAATGATTAGATCCAGGGACATTGACAAAAGGATTAGATCCAGAAACGTTGACACCAGGATAAGATCCAGTGACGTTGACACCAGGATTAGATCCAGGGAAGTGACACCATGATCAGATCCAGGGACGTTGACACCAGGATCAGATCCAGTGACGTTGACACCAGGATCAGATCCAGGGACGTTGAAACCAGGATTAGATCCAGGGACGTTGAACCAGGATTAGATCCAGTGACGTTGACAACAGGATTAGATCCAGAGTCGTTGATACCAGGATTAGATCCAAGGATGTTGACACAAGGATTAGATCCAGTTTCGTTGACACCAGGATTAATCCAGGGACGTAGACACCAGGATTAGATCCAGGAACGTTGAAACCAGGATTAGATCCAGGGACGTTGCCACCAGGATTAGATCCATTGACGTTGACACCAGGATTAGAACCAAGGACGTTGAAACCAGGATTAGATCCTGTGACGTTGACACCAGGATTAGAATCAGGGACGTTGACTCCAGAATTAGATCCAGGGACGTTGACACCAGGATTAGATCTAGGGACATCGACACCAGGGTTAGACCCATGGGCGTTGACTACAGGATTAGATCAAGGGACGTTGACACTAAAATTAGATCCAGGGACGTTGACACCAGGGTTAGATCCAGGGACGTTGACAGCAGGATTAGATCCAGAGACTTTGACACCAAGATTAGATCCAGGGACATTGTCAAAAGGATTAGATCCAGGGACGTTGACAACAGGATAAGATCCAGTGACATTGACACCAGGATTAGATCCAGTGATGTTGAAAGCAGGATTAGATATAGGGACGTTGACACCAAGATTAGATCCAGGGACGTTGACACCAGGGTTAGATCCAGGGACGCTGCCACCTGGATTAGGTCAAAGACGCTGACACCAGGTTTAGATCCAATGACGTTGACACCAGGATTCGATCCAGTGGCACTGACACCAGGATTAGATCCAGTGACGTTGACACCAGGAATAGATCAAGTGAGGCTGACACCAGGATTAGATCCAGGGACGTTGACACGAGAATTATATCCAGGGACATTGACTCCAGGATTAGATCCAGGGACGTTGAAACCAGGATTAGATCCAGGGACGTTGACACCTGGATTAGATCCAGTGATGTTGACACCAGTCATAGATCCAGGGATGTGTACCCCAGGATTAGATCCAGGGACGTTGACACCAGGATTTCATCCAGTGATGTTGACACCAGGATTAGATCCAGGGACGTTGACACCAAGATTAGATCCAGGGACGTTGACACCATGGTTAGATCCAGGGAAGTTGAAACCAGGATTAGATCCAGGGACGTTGCCTCCAGGATTAGATCGAGTGATGTTTACACCAGGTTTAGATCCAGGGACGTTGACACCAGGATAATATCCAGGGACGTTGACACCAGAATTAGATCCATTGACGTTGACACAAGGATCAGATCCAGTGACGCTGACACCAGGATTATTTCCAGTGACGTTGACACCATGATTAGATCCAGTGACGCTGACACCAGGATTAGATCCAGGGACGTTGACACCAGGATTAGATCCAGGGACGTTGACACCAGGATAAGATCCAGTGACGTTGACACCAGGATTTGATCAAGGGACCATGACACCAGGATCAGATCGAGGGACGTTGAAACAAGGATTAGATCCAGGGACGTGACACCAGGTTCAGATCCAGGAACGTTGACACCAGTATCAGATCCAATGACGTTGACACCAGGATCAGATCCAGGGACGTTGAAACCAGGATTAGATCCAGGGATGTTGAACCAGGATTAGATCCAGTGACGTTGACAACATGGTTAGATCCAGGTGCGTTGATAGCAGGATTAGATCCAGTGATGTTGACACCAGGATTAGATCCAGTTTCGTTTACACCGGGATTAATCCACGGACGTTGACACCAGGATTAGATCCAGGGACGCTGACACCAGGATCAGATCCATGACGTTGACACCAGGATTAGATCCAGTGATATGACACCAGGATTAGATCCAGTAACTTTGACACCAGGATTAGATCCAGGGACGTTGACTCCAAGATTAGATCCTGGGACTTTGACACCAGGATTAGATCCAGGGACCTTGAAACTAGGATTAGATCCAGTGATGTGACACCAGGATCCGATCCAGGGACGTTGACACCAGGATCAGATCGAGTGACGTTGACACCAGGATCAGATCCAGGGACGATGAAACCAGGATTAGATCCAGGGACGTTGACACCAGGATTAGATCCAGTGACATTGACAACAGGATTAGATCCAGGGTCGTTGGTACCATGATTAGATCCAGGGACGCTGACACCAGGATTAGATCCATTGACGTTGACACCAGGATTAGATCCCGTGACGCTGACAACAGGATTAGATCCAGGTACGTTGAAACCAGTATCAGATCCAGGGACGTTGACACCAGGTCAGATCCAGAGACGTTGACACCAGTATTAGATCCAGGGACGTTGACACCAGGATTACATCCATTGACGTTGATACCAGGATTAGATCCAGTGACGCTGACACCAAGATTAGAATAGGGACGTTGACACCATGATTAGATCCAGTGACGTTGACAACAGGATCAGATCCAGGGATGTTGACACCAGGATTAGATCCAGGGACGTTGAAACCAGGATTAGATCCAGGGACGTTGATACCAGGTTCAGATCCATGACGTTGACACTAGGATTAGATCCAGTGACGATGACACCAACATTAGATCCAGGGACGTTGACACCAGGATTAGATCCAGGTACGTTGAAACCATGATTAGATCCAGGGACGTTGCACCAGGATTAGATCCAGTGACTTTGACAACACGGTTAGATCCAGGTGTGTTGATAGCAGGATTAGATCCAGTGATGTTGACACCAGAATTAGATCCAGTTTCGTTTACAACGGTATTAACCCACGGATGTTGACACCAGGATTAGATCTGGACACGCTGACACCAGGATCAGATCCATGACGTTGACAACAGGATTAGATCCAGTGACGATGAAACCAGGATTAGATCCAGGGACTTTGACACCAGGATTAGATCCAGGGACGTTGACTCCAAGATTAGACCCTGGGACTTTGACACCAGGATTAGATCCAGGGACGTTGACTCCAAGATTAGATCCTGGGACTTTGACACCAGGATTAGATCCTGGGACCTTGAAATTAGGATTAGATCCAGGGACGTGACACCAAGATCAGATCCAGGGACGTTGACACCAGGATCAGATCCAGTGACGTTGACACCTGGATCAGATCCAGGGACGTTGAAACCAGGATTAGATCCAGGGACGTTGAACCAGGATTAGATCCAGTGACGTTGACAACATGGTTAGATCCAGGTGCGTTGATAGCAGGATTAGATCAGGTGATGTTGACACCAGGATTAGATCCAGTTTCGTTTACACCGGGATTAATCCACGGACGTTGACACCAGGATTAGATCCAGGAACGCTGACACCAGGATCAGATCCATGACGTTGACACCAGGATTAGATCCAGTGTTGATGACACCAGGATTAGATCCAGTAACTTTGACACCAGGATTAGATCCAGGGACGTTGACTCCAAGATTAGATCCTGGGACTTTGACACCAGGATTAGATCCAGGGACCTTGAAACTAGGATTAGATCCAGTGATGTGACACCAGGATCCGATCCAGTGACGTTGACACCAGGATCAGATCCAGGGACAGTGAAACCAGGATTAGATCCAGGGACGTTGACACCAGGATTAGATCAAGTGACATTGACAACAGGATTAGATCCAGGGTTATTGGTACCATGATTAGATCCAGGGACGCTGACACCAGGATTAGATCCATTGACGTTGACACCAGGATTAGATCCCGTGACGCTGACACCAGGATTAGATCCAGGTACGTTGAAACCAGTATCAGATCCAGGGACGTTGACACCAGGTCAGATCCAGAGACGTTGACACCAGGATTAGAATCAGGGACGTTGACACCAGGATTAGATCCATTGACGTTGACACCAGGATTAGATCCCGTGACGCTGACACCAGGATTAGATCCAGGTACGTTGAAACCAGTATCAGATCCAGGGACGTTGACACCAGGTCAGATCCAGAGACGTTGACACCAGGATTAGATCCAGGGACGTTGACACCAGGATTAGATCCATTGACGTTGAAACCAGGATTAGATCCAGTGACGCTGACACCAAGATTAGAATAGGGACGTTGACACCATGATTAGATCCAGTGACGTTGACAACAGGATCAGATCCAGGGATGTTGATACCAGGATTAGATCCAGGGATGTTGACACCAGGATTACATCGAGTTTCGTTGACACCAGGATTAATCCAGGGACGGTGACACCAGGATTAGATCCAGGGACGTTGACACCAGGATTAGATCCAGGGACGTTGACACCAGGGTTAGATCCAGGGACGTTGACATGAGGATAAGATCCAGGGTCGTTGACACCAGGATCAGATCCAGAGACGTTGACACCAGGATTAGATCCAGGGATGTTGACACCAGGATCAGATCCAGGGACGTTGAAACCAGGATTAGATCCAGTGACGCTGACACCAAGATTAGAATAGGGACGTTGACAGCAGGATCAGATCCAGTGACGTTGACACCAGGATCAGATCCAGGGTCGTTGAAACCAGGATTAGATCCAGGGACGTTGAACCAGGATTAGATCCAGGGACGTTGACACCAGGATTAGATCCAGGGACGTTGACACCAGGATTAGATCCAGGGACGTTGACAGCAGGAATATATCCAGTGACGTTGACACCAGGATTAGGTGCAGGGACGTTGACTAAAGGATTAGATCCAGGGACGTTGACACCAGGATAAGATCCAGTGACATGACACCAGGATTAGATCCAGTGATGCTGACATCAGGATTAGATCCAGGGACGTTGACACCAAGATTAGATCCAGGGAAGTTGACACCAGGATTAGATCCAGGGACGTTGACACCAGGATTAGATCCAGGGACGTTGACACCAGGATTAGATCCAGGGACGTTGACACCAGGATCAGATCCAGGGACGTTGAAACAAGGATTAGATCCAGGGACTTGACACCAGGATCAGATCCAGGGACGTTGACACCAGTATCAGATCCAGGGACGTTGACACCAGGATCAGGTCCAGGGACGTTGAAACCAGGATTAGATCCAGGGACATTCAACCAGGATTAGGTCCAGTGACGTTGACACAGGCTTAGATCCAGGGATGTTGATACCAGGATTAGATCCAGGGATGTTGACACCAGGATTACATCCAGTTTCGTTGACACCAGGATTAATCCAGGGACGTTGACACCAGGATTAGATCCAAGGACGTTGACACCAGGATCAGATCCAGGGACGTTGACACCAGGGTTAGATCCAGGGAAGTTGACACCAGCATTAAATCCAGGGACGTTGCCTCCAGGATTAGATCCAGTGATGTTTACACCAGGATTAGATCCAGGGACGTTGACACCAGGATTAGATCCAGGGATGTTGACACCAGGATTAGATCCAGGGACGTTGACACCAGGATTAGAACAAGGGACGTTGACACCAGGATAAGATCCAGTGATGTTGACACCAGGATTTTATCTAGGGACCATGACACCAGGATTAGATCGAGAGACTTTGAAACAAGGATTAGATCCAGGGACGTGACACCAGGATCAGATCCAGGGACGTTGACACCAGTATCAGATCCAGTGACCTTGACACCAGGATCAGATCCAGGGACGTTGAAAGCAGGATTAGATCCAGGGATGTTGTCACCAGGATTAGATCCAGTAACGTTGACAACAGGATAAGATCCAGGGATGTTGATACCAGGATTAGATCCAGGGATGTTGACACCAGGATTAGATCCAGTTTCCTTGACACCAGGATTAATCCAGGGACGTTGACTCCAGGATTAGATCCAGGGACGTTGACACCAGGATTAGATCCAGGGACATTGACATCAGGATAGATCCATTGATGTTGACACCAGGATTAGATCCAGGGACGCTGACACCAGGATTAGATCAAGTGATGTTGACACCAAGATTAGATCCAGGGACGTTGACACCAAGATTAGATCCAGGGACTTTGACAACAGGATTAGTTCCAGGGACGTTGATACCAGGATTAGATCCAGGGATGTTGACACCAGGATTAGATCCAGTTTTGTTGACATCAGGATTAATCCAGGGACGTTGACACCAGGATTAGATCCAGGGACGTTGACAACAGGATCAGATTTATTGACGTTGACACCAGGATTAGATCCAGTGACGCTGACACCAGGATTTGATCCAGGAACGTTGAAACCAGTATCAGATCCAGGGACGTTGACACCAGGATCAGATCCAGTGACGTTGTCACCAGGATTAGATCCAGGGATGTTGAAACCAGTATTAGATCTAGTGACGTTGAAACCAGGATTAGAATCAGGGACGTTGACGCCAGAATTAGATCCAGTGTCTTTGAAACCAGGATTAGATCCAGTGACGCTGACACTAGGATCAGATCCAGGGACGTTGACACCAGGATTAGATCCAGTGACGTTGACACCAGGATTAGATCCAGGGACATCTACACCAGGGTTGGACCCATGGGCGTTGACTCCAGGATTAGATCCAGGGACGTTGACACCAGAATTAGATCCAGGGACATTGACACCAGGGTTAGATCCAGGGACTTTGGAACCAGGATTAGATCCAGGGACGTTGAACCAGGATTAGATCCAGTGACGTTGACAACAGGATTAGATCCAGGGTTGTTGATACCAGGATTAGATCCAGGGATGTTGACACCAGGATTAGATCCAGTTTCGTTGACACCAGGATTAATCCAGGGACGTTGACACCAGGATTAGATCCAGGGACGTTGACACCAGGATTAGATCCATTGACGTTGACACCAGGATTAGATCCAGGGACGTTGAAACCAGGATTAGATCCAGTGACGTTGACACCAAGATTAGAATCAGGGACGTTGACTCCAGAATTAGATCCAGTGACTTTGACACCAGGATTAGATCCAGTGATGCTGACACTAGGATCAGATCCAGGGACGTTGACACCAGGATTAGATCCACGCACATAGACACCAGGGTTAGACCCATGGGCGTTGACTCCAGGATTACATCCAGGGACGTTGACACCAGAATTAGGTCCAGGAACTTTGACACCATGGTTAGATCCAGGGACGTTGACAGCAGGATTAGATCCAGAGACTTTGACACCAAGATTAGGTCCAGGGACCTTGACAAAAGGATTAGATCCAGGGACGTTGACACCAGGATAAGATCCAGTGACATTGACACC